>NC_033633.1:8400901-8429576 GCF_001540865.1 Ananas comosus | reverse complement strand
AGGGCTTGTTGGTAGTTGGGAACATGGCCATGTTCTGGTCAGAACAAGGCCATGTACCGGTACAGCCATCGGGCTTGTACCGGTACAGAGCCGCAGACCGCGCGACCCGAGCCTCGGGTTTGCATTTTCGTCGGCCTTGTACCGGTACAAAAACCCGTGTACCGGTACAAGGAGGCAGATTTCGTGCAGAATGAAACTGCAGGGGGTTTTGTGCGTTTGTAGCCTTCTATTAGTAACCCCACGCCCCTAGGGCATCTCCTGAGCTTGGAACCTGCAGGGAGAAAGGTGAGGAAGCCCTCCACACCTTCCTTTGTGATTTCTTTGATTTTGGTTGGGGTTTTAAGAGATTAAACCTTCTTTTTTGCTCCTTTTGCTTGTTGGAAGCTTTTCCACCAATCAAGTTCGTCAACTTCAATCCGACATTCAACGATTTTCTTCCGGATCAAAGAAACTAGATTATATGCTCGGATTGGGTCAAACGAACAAGCTTGGACTCGGATATGAACGCACATACGTTGAGAAGGATTTAATATCAACTTCTAAAGTCTCAACAACTTCGAAAGAGAAGTTGTGTCATAAATGTGGCAAGAAAGGACACATTAAAAGGAATTGCCCAAATAAGGAAAAGAAGAATCAATTGGCAATATCTAAACCTCAAACGGCATCATCTACAACTTGACTTCCCCCGCGGAATCAAAAGAAGAATCAAGTTAGTCGAGTACCTTAAAAGAACCGTATTTCTAATGCACAACGTCAAGTTCATGCAAAACAGGTGCATAAGCCTCAACGACAAATTCAACCGAAGCCTCAACCGAAGAAACCACCAACGGTTGATTAAAAATCTAAACAAACGGCACCAAACGTCGACAAGCCGAGAAAACCAAAGATCCGACAAGTTTGGATCCGGAAAGGTGATATCTTTCCTTGCTCCTCGTCTTAGTCATTTTGATCTTTAGTGTAATGCTTTGATAGGTGCTTGTTGCATAATTTTATTCATTGCATTACATGTTTACATGATTTTTGGTGCTTGAATTTTATTGGTTTATAAATTTTTTTGAGGAAAGGTGTTTAGGAATTCAAAATCTTTGAGAAAGGAGATGATCGTGAATCATTATTTTGAGGAAAGAAATTTTTCAAAGTTGTTTAAACGGTGTTTCACTTCACAATCATATTAAGTTAAATTCATATTAATTATCGTTTTTACTCCACTTTTTATTATTTTGACGATAATTTAATATATGATTTCTTAATGCATATATTCATCAAAACTTTGAAATCAAATTTGGATTTTTGGTGATTAATTCATCTTGGTTGTGAGTGTTGGATATGATGAATAGATATTCTCTAATTGACTAAAATTCGTCAAAATTATTTTCAACTGTGAGATTGTCCAATTTAGGGGGAGTTTGAAATTGTTTTTAAAAAAAAGGAGAAAAAGAAACTTCTATGTTTAAAAGATGTGGAAAGAGTTATATCCTAAAAGGAGTGTGAAAACTACCACCACATGTAGGAAAGAGCTACCACCCCGGTCGTCTGGCAAGTGTGTGAAGCTACCACATGAAAATTGAATTGAGTAACCGAAAAAGGTTGAAAAAAAATGAATATTTTAGATTTTTCGGAGTTATAAGGTGGTAAGTTGAAAAGATGCTCAAAGAGCCACCCCCGGTGTCATATTAGTTAAATCTCTATTTTGAACATATTGCGATAAATTGGTATCAATTTTGTTGAATTTCTAAAAATCATTTTTCATCAACTTACATCTTGATAATTTTGAAACTTGAAATCAGTTTTGATTGTGAAATTTTTGATGTTTCGATGTATTTTGAAATTTTATAATATATTATTTTCATTGTAATGATTTTTGGAGTAAAAGTCTTAATTTATATGAAATTAATTTAAATGTGATGGATTTTCAAATCAAATTTTCGAAATCTGAGATCGTGTACCGGTACACGATCCCGTACCGGTACGGGTACTGTAGCCGTGACTTATATAACCGGATATAGGGTTTCTTTCTCTCTCAAATCAAAACCAAAATTCGTTCTTTCTCTCTCTAAAAATCCCTGGTGCCTTCCTCTTGCAGATCTACACGATTTCCCTCTGAAATTTGTGAGTATTTAGCTTGGATTTAATCGTTTCATCGCGTTCATGTTTATTTTTCGAAAAATTTCAAGTTCATACATAGATCTCTGTTTTTGATCGTTTTTGATGCAATTTTTTGCTGTAGATCAGTTCTTAAGGACATTATCTTGCTCTTAGAACACTTGAATCACATCAAAACACATTATTTTTCGCTGATCTATGTTCTAAGCTTCATTTTTCATGTAATTTCAGGATTTTTTGTAAAATGTCATTTTTGCATGAATTGTAGAAACTAGCATTTGTATGCATTCTAAGGATTAGAAAATTTTTTTGGCTATTTTTAAACAGATTTTTTCAAAATTCTTGTTCTGGCAAGTAATTTTTATATAGGGCCAATACATTCTTCACTTCTGTTGCTGATTTTGGTGCTGATGGCCGCGGGAAGCGGTCCGCGACAGGTGCCGGTGTGGTGGTAGAATGGTCGTCGAGTCTTAAGGGACACGTACAACTGCAGGAAGCATCCTGGATCCCGGATTAACAGGCTAGCTCGCCCAGATAAGAGTTGAAGACCTATTGCTCGTACAAGGACAAGGGCAAAGGTATAGTTGCAAATCCTCACTGCGGTGGTGGTCTCTCTGTGCTAGAGAAACTACCCTCGGTCAAAGCATGGCGCAAGATGTTCCACCCTGAACGACGAGGAATGTCATGAGCAAATCTTGCATTGGAGGAGCGTTATGTCAAACGTACATCGATCTATACATGACGTTTCTGACGTGAACGACTACTTCAGCGGGTTCCTATTGAGCCAGTTAGGTAGGGTTCCTGCTCGGGCTCTTTTTTGTGTGGGAACTCATTCGTGAGATTATATATGAACGGAAGGTACTTGAGAAGACGAGGAGAACCGGGACTATCTTTGAGAAGCATCGTCGTCCGACAGCAAGAGGGTCGTCGTACGCCACGCCAATCTATATGGAGAGAACGTTTGGGGATGAATGTGGACACGACGGGTCCTTCTTTATACTCTCAGAGGATTTCAGTCAATCATCTCACTGGGCATATCGTTGTAGCAGGCTATCATGCAAAGCTGGTGTGCAAACGAATCGTGCTTATGTAGAGTCGCAAGATTTGCGACCAGAGTATCACCTACTGTCCTGTCTGAGCTACGATGAATGTGGCAAACTAAACGATTGGAACAAAGAAATTCGTGATCGGTTTGCGCTTCTACTCGTTTCTACTTGGTCAGGCAGGCCGGGGGCAAGCATCTGGACTGAACATCACATTCCTTTCTGATGTGGCAGCGGATGATTCATGTTATTGTCACAAGGCTTCTGGGCTCGTCGAGATTTACTTCCATTTCCTTTTTTGATCACATACGATTCTAAGGACATATGGAGTGGATGTTTCTGTGACAAGTATGACGATTTTTGGTCTTGCTCCTATCGATGCTGTTACTTGGGCCAAGTCAGTTAGCACTCTAAGACGTTCCAGCAAGCAAAAGGACCATCTCGAGCAGCTCCTAGCCAGCCACGCTCCACCCACGGCAAGCGGAAGGATCTTCCAGTTCAGTGGTGGAGAAGGCGACGCCGCATGAAGGGCAGTTAAAGAAGAAAGTGGCTGATAGCTCCGCTAAAGAAAGGTGGAAGTGGGAAAATGAATTAGGCATGATGAACAAGTTGGGAACTGTCGACATGACGATATCTTCCCATCCGCGGGTTCAGCCTGCCTATACTAAGGCTACTCAGCGACATCCTCTTATTCCTCCTTACCTGGAGCTTCAGATGGAGGCTCTGAGGGCTGGCGCTGTGAGATGATGATGATGATGACAGATGACGAGGACATGGAGTGATTTCTTCGTCGGGATTCTTACGGTTTTTTACTCTATATTTGCCTGTCCTAGGATGATGTTTTAGTTTAGTTTTCCTTGGCTTTTCTTTCTTTGGCCATTTTTTTTACTTTTGTTTGGCTTGCAGCCTATAGATACTACTCTTTATGCTTCTATATGTTTTTTCTCTCTCTATTTTTTCTTTTGGAGACAATTTTTGACAAAAAGGGGGATGAGTCAGTAAATGAACAGGGGCTGAAGAAGGAGCATGGATGAACAGCATTTAGAACTATAGCAGCAGGATGATGATTCAAGAACAACAGGCGGGAGATGCTGAATCGGGATGGTACGAAACAAAAGGGGGAGAAAAATCAATGAAGACTTCAACGACCTCCTAGTGCGTGCTAACGTTATAGAGTCTGTTTAGAGTTTGTTGTAACTTAAAGAGTTTCAAATGATTTGGAGGAGGCATACGCAGTTCAAAATGTTTGGTGAATGACAATGAACTCGAATATTTTATGTATTGTTTGAGTTATGTCGAGTTGTCACGAAATTGCCAAAGCGGGGGGAGATTGTTAAGGGATTTGTGTATTGCAATGTTTCGTGAAGTAGAGTCGGAGTCTTGAGGAACTCCGAAAAGGCGATTGTATAAGATTGAAGATTCAAGATTCGAAATTTTGAAAATTGCTCACCACTGTGAATCACGACCGTAAAGTAGAGTTTAATTCATGTTATGGTGATTCAATAACTTAGTTATAGGCATTAGAATTATACTCAAAGTTAGATGGATTAGAAAGTGCTTCGGAAACGTGAGAGGAACACCGAAAACAATGCAAAACGATGAAAAAACATGCCATTGTGTACTCGGTACAGCAAGCGCTCACGTACCGGTACAACGCAGCTTTGGGCAATTGGGGATGCCATCAACATTGGGCATGTATTTTCGTTCCGTCGATAATGTACGCGGTGTGAACAGCCTTTCGGGTACGCTGTCACTGCCCCCGACGATGCCAATGTTGCCCGACTGCCGACACGTCAAACAGACGCCGAAACGGACAGAGTTTTTCCCCTATCCCGCCCAAGGGGCTCATCACATGTACATTTTCAATAAGAATGCACTAAAGCGAAACATACACGAAACGGCTTACACGAGGGTAAGCAATGAGCCATTAGTGAAAGAAAAAGGAAACTAAACATTTCAATAATATGAATGTCATTTGGATCACATACATTGCATTCATCTAGTAATTTCTGAAGCCGAGGCGTGGACATTCAAAATCTTTACATTCTTTCATCATTTCTTTACATCAGATTTACTTCAAAATGAACACTACATCTTTTCTTTAACTTGCTTTTTCACGATCAGCATCTAAATCATTCACAAATACAAAGATGAATAAAGAGGGGTAAACTATCTAACAAATGTAACCCAACCTCCGGTGGCCTCTGACTACGCCAAAGCGATACCGTTTCCGCGGTCCGCTCGCGCGGCTAGTCGCTCGGTCCCTGGCTCCTGTAGAATAGTGGGTGAGAACTACAACGAAGTTCCCAGTGGGTTCGCCGGCCACATCACCGACTTTCCACTAGACTGGAACCAGGCATAAAATAGAAAGGATAAGTAAGTATATACGTAACCATCTATAACATGATCCCTATATGCCTGAACAAATAGCAAGAATTATGCTCAACATTTAAATAGATGCACCGGTTATGCATGTTCTTTCGTTCTTTTACACTTTTACGCTTTGTTCTTGCTCTTTTCTTAACTTCATTTAAGGCTAGCCCGAGGGTTTCGCCCCACTCGGTTACTTGCGGCTTCACATTACGTCCATCATCGCAGAACTCAGCAGGCTAGGACTCGTCCTTACCGAAAGTCTAGCCAACCCGGATGGCAATAACTCCGGAGGCACGCACTGCCCTGAGGTGAGCCGACGCGCAGAACCCTCGTGGATGCACGAACTCATAAGCAAGTAGATCGAATCCTAACTCAAAGGATTTAATATAGTTCAATCTTGACTTTACACTAACTCTAGTGTTCTTATCATCACTCTTATGTTGCAAACTCATGCAATCACATCTTTACGTTTCTTTTACATTTCTAACTCTAGCAATTATAGTTCTTTATTCCCCACATTACTTTAACTTTAGACATTGTCAATTTTCATCATTCTTTACTTCAACTTTATTTCTTTGGCTCACAGCTACATCGAGTGTCTCTACATGGTTGAGTGACGAGTGTTACGATGCCACGTGCGATCTATGTCATTGTGCCACTTCTTGTCTTTTGCTCACTTTGGTGCTCACATTTTCTCATCATGCATACATCTAGGTTGTTAACATTATTAGGTTCTCACCAACTCATTATGCAACGTTGTGCTCACAATCAGGGCAATCCATCACTTTCTTATTACTTTATCGCCTAGAAAATGCAATGCACATATATAGTACATATGCTCAAGGAATGACATATAGGCATAGAGAGAACTTCAAATGAGTATTTTGAAAGCACCACCGGGGCACCTTGCAGGCTATTTAGGTGCATCCGATGAGGTTTGCTTGGATTATTTAATTGCTCATTCGTTCTTGGTAGGCCTGCGGCACAGAGGACGAACCCTTATAAGGCTCATTGTTGCTCATAAACGCGTTACTTTGACCTTTCGTATGCTATTCCGAGCGCACCAATCGTGGGAAATACCCGAACCTCAAGTATAGTTTTTTAAGGTCAATTGCATCGCTTAACGTTTAGAAACCACTCATGAGCGGGAAAAGCCCCAATTTGGTGGCCGCTAGCTCCAATCATGTATATAAAAGACCTAGGGTTGATCTCATTGGTGAGAAGAAAACGTAGCTTTCAATTATACTGCTAAATAACCCAATTTAGAACGCAATGTCTTAGGCTTTCCAAAAAACGCCTATTTGGATTTCACCCATTAGAGGTGGTCCAAGCCACCTATATAGGGCAAAACTAGGTTTTGATAACTTAGAAGCAAAAGAAAGCTTTCAAACTAGCTAGAATATTGCATAAAAACCATCCTTAGGTTCATTCCAAACCTTTCTAAAGGGTTTACTACATTGAGGGTTGAAGCTTGTACCGCAAGCTTTGCCTGCTTCTTCAAGCTAGACGATGAAGGAGAGGAGTTTCTTCACTGTGCGTCTTCTTCTTCTGCACCTTTCTTCCTCTCTTTTCCTTCTGTTTGCGTGCCTTTTCTTCATCTTCTCTTTTGTCTTTCTAGAGAGAAGAAGGGAGAGAAGAGAGTGGAGAGGGATGGAATGAGAGAAAAAACGGCCCTCACCCCTAACATAGCTCCAATGGGGTGTGCAAAATGCTAATAAACCCTCACTTTACTTATTACAGCTGCGCGAAACTGGCAGTTCGCGGCAGGCAGAGACCGGTCTCCCCGAGCAGGGACCGGTTCCCGAACGTCCACCCTGCGCAGCCAGAGTCGCTGCGCGCGATGCGACCGGTCTCTCTCCGATGGGACCGGTCTCTGGGGGACCGGTCTCTCAGGTAGAGACCGGTTCCCGAGAGCTAATCTTCCAGGACTTAGCCGATTTTTCGGCTGTCTCAGTTCATACGCGTTCGGGGACCGGTCTCTCCCACCAGGGACCGGTCCCCGAGAGCTGAAAATCTGCAGTTTTGCAGAATTCAATTCTTTAGCTCTCGAAAACCTTCCACAACTCACTTTTAATCATTTTAACACCTTCGGACTTTCCGAAGTGCTCCGTCCTCGCACTTTGGTCAATTTGACTAAAGTTCGATATTTATTTTCCGAATTTTCGGTATATTACAGTACCGGTACACAGTGTAAAATCGTGAAAACTTTCTAATCCTACTCCGTTTTGATTCTAAAGTCTATAAATAAGCTATTGGGGTTCTCTAACTTATCAAGCATCACGAAAATACATGTTTGAGAAACCCTAGAGGCTCGGATTTCATTTAAAACCTATTTTCTACAAAAAGCCTCTTTTAGATCAAATCGAGATATTGAAATTTGATATTAATATGTCGATTTGATCTCCGCTTCGCTTGGAGTTCTATTCCCTGATTTTCTACGATACTCCTAAGCGAAGGATCACCATATTCATGATATTCTTCATGGTGGCGTCGTGGATTCGGCGTGTTTGACGGCGGTTCGTAGATTCTGATCGTGGGCTCGTGGATTCGAGTGGCGTCGTGGATTCGGCGTGATTGAAGCTTCGTGGATTCGGAGTGGAGGCGTTCGTGGATTCGAACGTGAGGGAGTGGACAACCCGGAGGATTGCGCGAGGTCCATAGGAGGTTAAGAGAGGTTGAGTCCGTGGAGTCGGTAATCACCTTGTAATCTTTTCTCTTAGTGGATTATTTTTTCGCGTGTTGGTCCCGTGGGTTTTTCTCCAAATTGGAGTTTTCCCACGTAAATCTCGGTGTGATTTTTTATTTTCCGCATTTATTTTTATCGCATTGAGAATTGTGGTTTTTGGCTTTTACACCTATTCACCCCTCTCTAGGTGTTAGATACAATCTAGATAGATCCTTGGGGTCCTCAAAACTTTCAAAACCTAATTGGGGCTATTTCCGACTCGTTGGTGCACCCGGTTCGTCGATACGAAAAGTCTATGTAAAGTTATGAGCGAAAAAGCCTAATTTGGCTTTATTTTGCCGCAGACAAGGACATAGGCGGCTAAAAATCATGAAATTCGAACCCGAGCACCTTAGCAAGCCTACGAGGTGGGTGGTGCTTCTCAAAATCATTGAACTTCTCTTTATGTCTAATGTGTCACTTATTGAGCATATGTGTATTGTTGAGTTATGCATATTAGGGTAATTGAGATGATTGTTATGTGAGTGTTGCATGTTGTGAGTACAAATGCATTATGAGATGGTTGAGAACCTAAGAACCCTATGTATGCATGAGATGATATATGAAAGTCTAGTTGAGACAAAAACAATGTGACACTATGACATATAGATCGAGTGGCATTAGTAAATGCAAAGATAACACTAGAGTTAGTGTGTGACATTAATGAGATCTTGACACTAGAATTAGTGCGATTGACATTTACTGAACAAGAGTGACATTAATGGGCAATGAATGCTAGAGTTGAGAACCAAGAACTTGTAGTGTAATGACACTAAAGAGATGTAGAAAATGCAAGTGCATGTGAGAGTTGGCATTATGACATAACAACCTTAGAGTTAAGGGTCATAAGTGCATTGTCTCCTTATAGTTAAGGAATGGATTGAACTTGACATCCTTAGAGTGATGGATTGGATCATACTCGCCTTACGTCTTGGTTTGAGGGCGATCGCACCCCCTCGGGCGATGAGCTCTGGAGTAGTCATCACTGGGTGTAGTAGTCTCCCTAGAGGACGGTCCCTGTCGAGTTGTAGTAGTCTCGCTCGACAATTAGGATTACGAGTTGCTGAGTTACTTTGGGCGACACCTACGGGTTAGCCATGAGATTGAACAATGTGAACCAAGAACTTGCATTCATCATGAATATTTCATTGAGCATGACTATTGAGTATTATTGTTTAGGCATATTAGTTGCATTTGTTATAGTTCAGTTACTATCTATCTGCTTATTTCTCTATTATGCCTGAGCTAGACCTAATGGGAAAGTCAGCGAGTTTGGGGACCGAACCCACTGGGAACTTCGTTGTAGTTCTCACCTCACTATTTCCACAGAGCCGGGACTGCCGGCGGACGACCGCGGTAAAGGTATCGCGCCGTAGATAGAGACCACCCAAGTTGAGTTTCATATTTTGCTAGTAGCATACCCTTATATCATCTTTTGTATTCGATGATTAGAGATGTTAAAAGAATGAATGTAAGCTTTATATTTTAAGGAAATGTGATGTAAAAAAGAAATGATAAAAAGCATGTATATGGTAAAAGAATCGTGAATGTAAAGGTGAATGCTTGTAAATGGTTTAAAATGAATCATCCTACTCGTATGTTGTATAGATCAGTATTCTTTCACTTTGGCTATTGCTTACCCTCGTGTAAGCCATTATGTATGTTTCCGCTTGTGCATTCTCTTTGCTTGAATTGTACATGTGTTGAGCCTTGGGCGGACAGGGGAAGCTCTGTCCGTTCAGCGTCTAATCGACGTGCTCGGACCAGCCAAAGGGATCGGTCCCGGGGTGTGACACCAACAATGTTGGAAGGGTTAAAGTTGAGTTCTAAGTGCGTTTTAGCATTGCCCGGCCCGAAAGGGAGCCGAGCACTGCCCAAACTGCAGTCTGGGCACTGCTTAATCGGTGAAGCACCATGGGAGTACCGGTACCAGGTAGGCCGCCCAAAAAGCCAGCTTTTCGGTTTGGCCTCTGTCAAGCTGCTTAACCGGTGACAACCTCGATGCGTACCGGTACCCTGCAGCAACCCGAGAAGTAGTATCTCTTGGGTGGGCAGTTGATCAGGGGTGTACCGGTGACCCCCACCTGCGTACCGGTACGCAGTGTTGCAAACAGCAGTTGCAGTCTGTTGCTAATAAGAATGTTTGGAGGGCTTAAGTGCAATTGTGTGAACATGTAAAAGGACCCCATCTCTTCCTTTCTTGTTCACAGCCAGAGAACACCCCTCCTCATCTTTTTTTCTCTCTCTCTCTCTAAGAAGTTCTCTTTCTCTCTCTTTAATGGTGGATCCAAGAGGAAGGATTGGTGGAGAAGGAATCTAGGAAGTAGATTTTCTTCTTCTTCATCTTCTTCCTTGGCTTGGAGAAGCTTGTGGAGAGGTAAGCTCTTGGAGCTTTAATGGTAGATTTTTAGGGTTTGCTTCTTATACTCTAGAAATGATTTTAGTTGAATCCTTAGGTATTAAGTAGATGATTATTGCTTGAATCAAGAACTTATGTTGGGTATTCTTGCAATAATTATGCTCTAGGGTTTCAAAAAGGGGGTTTTGTGAAATTGAGATCTAAAGTAGGGATTGATATCTTTTAACCCTAATTGTTAGGTAATCTGACGCGTTGGTAAAGTCGGTTCGGTGATCCGACGGGTCTATGCAAGGATATTAAAGAAAAGCTATTTTTGGCTTCGTTTGCCGCAATCGGAAGAATTAGGCGGCGGAAAATTACGAAACTTGGAGTCTAGCTTTGTAATATCACCAAAAGGTGGGGGGTGTCATCCCGAAGCAGTTGAACTGTCACGCCCCGCGACCGCCAATTTGGTTGGTTCGGGCACGTCGATCAGACGCCAAACCGACAGAGCCTCATCTGTCCGCCCAAGGCTAAACAACCACAATCTCGTACAATAAGTTGCCTAGGTGAACTTAAACAACATACATGAAGCATTACGAGTACTAATACAAGCAAACGAGCAAGAGAGAAAGTTCTAGCTATTACATTTAATTCAACCATTTACATAATTGGTTTACATTTTCATCTCCCAAAATGCACGTGTACATCCACAACTCTCCAAAATGCACGTATACATCATGTCCTCTCATCTATACAGGGTGTGCTAATGCATAAGGAAAGCTGCTAGCTATTAGGGCGCTATGCCCTTACCGTGGTCCTCGTTGGGTCCGCTCAAACTTGGCCCTGCAACAAAGTGGGGTGAGAACTACGAATAGTTCCCAGTGGGTTCGATCGCCAACTCCGTCGATCTTCCTACTAGGGGTAAGCAGGCATAAGTAGATAGATAGATATACGAAAATGAGCTGCTACATAGTAAGGAAGTCTGCAACATGCTACTATGCCTCAGTAAACAGAATGAATGCATGAACATAGTAATATACTCTACTAACATGATACTATGTCTCAATCTGCATGATATACAAGATGTAAAGAAAATATCTACATAGCAATGAAACCTACTATTAGGGACTATGTTTCATGTCCAATCTCATCTCGGCTAACCCAAAGGTTAAGCCCAAACTCACATCTCAAATCTCGCCGGTGAGTAGACTCTGCGCTACACACACACCCGAGACCGTCTGCTGGGTAATCAAGTTACCCAAAAGCGACGACGACTCTGGAGCTGACTACTTGGGTGGGGCGACCACATTAAGGTTACACAGACTATGTGAGCACGATCCAATCCTCCCACTCGAGGATAGTTAGTGCCTCTGCTGCACTAGTTCACATGCTACTACTCAGGAAATTATCATCTATTCTTAAGTTCATGTTATCAAGCTGTAAGTGTTCCAACTACACTAGTTTACATGCTACTACTTAGGAAATCATCATCTATTCCTAAGTTCATGTCATACTGCTTCTACTACACTAGTCCAAATGCCACTCTTTGAGTTCATTTACAAGTCCAAGTTCATCTTTTGTTCTTTGGCACTATAGGATTCCATGTCAAGATCCAATCCTCATGTGTCCACTAAATCAAGTGCTCAACTCACTATATGATTTCTACTATGGAAACATGCAAGGAATTGAAGTACAATTACTTAACATAACCTATAATGCACGCTAACAATATATGAACATATGCTGTAATAAAACAACTCGGACATAGGAAGAAGTTCAATTGCTTCGGGATGGATGGACACCCCCCCCCACCTTCTGGTGATGCCACGAAGCTAGACTCTAAGTTTCGTAATTTTTCGCCGCCTATTTCCTCCAACTGCGGCAAATGAAGCTAAAAACAGGCTTTCCTCTAATATCTCCGTGTAGACTGGTCGGATCGCCGAACCGAGTTCACCAACGCGTTCGATTACCTAGCAGTTAGGTATAAAAGAGATCAATCCCAACTTTAGATCTCAATCTAACAAAACCCTCTTTAGAACCCTAGATGATCAATATTGCAAGAATACATCGAATAGCTTCATGATTCAAGCAATAATCATCTACTTGGCACAAAGGGTTCTACTAAAACCAATTCTAGAGTTCAAAAATGAAACCCTAGAAATCTACTATTGAAGTTCAAGGAGCTTACCTCAAAGCTTTCCTCTTGAACCAAGGAAGAAGAAGAAGAAAAAGATGATCCACTTTTTTACTTCCTTCTCCACCAATCCCTCCTCTTAGATCCACCCTTGAGAGAGAGCTTCTAGAGAGAAAGAAAAAGAAAAATGGAGTGAAGGGGATATTTCCCTGGCTATGAACAAGAAAGGGAGATGGGGTCCTTTTTATAAGCTGCCACAATTGCAATAAAACCCCCTCCATTTCATCTTATTTGAAGCAGACCAATTCTGCTGTTTTCTGCACTTGGTACCGGTACGCGGGTGAGCTTCACCGGTTAAGCGGCTTGACAAAGGCCAAACCCGAGAGTTTCTACTCTCGGTTTGTTACGGGGCACTGGTACTACCCAGAGGCTTCACCGGTTAAGCAGCTTCGCAGAGACCAAACCCGAGAGTTGCTATCCTCGGTTTGTTGCGGGGTACCGGTACTACCCTAATGCTTAACCGGTTAAGCAATGCCGAGGATGCAGTTTAGCACTTGTTCAACTTCTATTTCGCCCCGAGCAATGCTAAAACTCGATTATTTCCCTTAGAGTTCAACTTCAACCCTTCCAACAATATTGGAATGACACATGGACCACGTCCAAGCACCCTTTTAGCCACACTTTGGTCCTTTTGACCAAAAGTGGTTTAATACGACGGGGATTAAATATCTTACATCCTTTCCTTCTTAACAAGAGTTTCGTCCTCGAAACTAACTTAACTTAAACATAAACTCGTACCTCAACTCAACTCCTCGAAGAGATGAGGATGGTGCTCCTTCATCACGTCCTCAAGTTCCCACATGGCTTCGCAATCGTCCTGATTGCTCTACCGAACTTTGACGTAAGGAATCTCGCGGCTTCTCAATTTTCGCACCTCTCGAGCAATAACTGACACCGGGATCTCCTCATAGCTCATGTCTTCTTGAAGTTTCGGTGGCTCATACAAAAGAGCATGCTCAGGATCGTGAACATACTTGGGAAGATTGGAGACGTGGAACACGTTATGAACATCCGCAAGCTTCGGCGGTAATGCAAGCCGGTATGCAACCGCTCCATTCCGCTCTAGTACCTCGTAAGGTCCAATGTACCGGGGACTTAACTTTTTCCGAACTCCAAACCGTTTCACACCTCTCATAGGTGATACCTTTAAGAAAACGCGGTCTCCTATTGCGAATTCCAAATCTCGTCGGCACCTATTCGCATAACTCCTCTGCCTCGATTGCGCCGTAAACAATCGTCGGCGAGCGAGGTGAACTTTCTCCTTCGCTTCCCGCAAGACATCGGGACCTAACACCGCCCGTTCGCCCACGTCACTCCAATGTATAGGAGATCGGCACTTCCTCCCGTAGAGAGCCTCAAACGGTGCCATCTCTATACTAGCTTGGTAACTGTTGTTGTCGGCGAACTCGGCCATCGGCAAGTGATCACTCCAACTGCCTTTATAGTCAATGACACACGCTCGCAACATATCCTCCAAAATCTGGATGGTTCTCTCTGATTGCCCATCGGTTTGAGGATGAAATGCGGTGCTGAGATCGAGCTGTGTGTCGAGCGCTTCCTGCAGGCTTTTCCAAAAGTATGAAGTAAACCGGGGGTCTCGATCCGACACGATAGACTTCGGAACCCCGTGTGTAACATATCACTTCCCCGAAAGTCGTGCCGAGTTCCGTTGAAATGAGCGGAACGCAAAAAAGAATGAGTTACTATAGGCTAAAGTGCATTGGAGCCTATATATGAAGTATTAAGGGACCCGAGAGAGTGAAACTGTAATCCTGGAGAATTTCCAGAATTTTTACTCTCGGGGACCGGTCCCTTGGGTGAGAGACCGGTTCCTGAATGTCGATTAGCCGAACGAGGTGAAAAATCGGCTAAGTTCTGGAAACTGAGCTCTCGGGAATCGATCCTTCGGTGGGAGACCGGTCCCGGGAAATCGGTTGCGCCGGGGGGAGACCGGTCCCCTTCTGCGCAGGTTGCAGGATAGCTCTCGGGAACCGGTCCCTGGAGGGAGAGACCGGTCCCTGAGCCGGAGATTGCCCAGTAAGGGCTGTTTGCGAAGATGAAATGTTGAGGAGTTTAAATGCAAATATGGCATGAGAGGGGTTATATGTGAGTGTGGGTTAGGGTGGCTTCAGTTCCCTCACCCTAACACTCAAACCTTTCCCTCTCTCTCTCTAAAAACCTCTCCTCTCCCTCTCCCTCTCTCTCTAGGGCTTGGACCAAGAGGGCTTTTGGAGGAGAAAAGCTTGGAGAAGAAGCTCTCCAAGGTGAAGAGCAAGCTAGGCAAGGCTTTTGAAGGAAAGCTTTGGACTCCAAAGGTGAGTTCTCATGGATTTGAGCTAGGGTTTGGGTTTTTGCTTCTAGTTATGGCTTCTAGGAGCTTCTATGGTATTTTTCCCCATGATTATCCATGTTAGGGACTTAGTTGGGGAAGATGATGTTGTGCAAGGACCTATATTTAGGGTTTCGTAATTTTGAGGTTCAAACTTAGATTTGATTTCATTCTAACCTAATTAGTAGGTCAACGAACGCATCAGTGCGCTCGGTTCGGCGATACGACGAGCGTGCGCGAAGATATTAAGAGAACAAGTTGAAATAGTACAGATCGTCGTAGCTTGTGGCGAACAAGTCCAAAAATCGTGAAATCTGAACTACGGCATCCTTGTGACACATAAAGGTGGAGGGTGCTATCCGGAAACACCGGATCTCTTTCTATGTCTATGTCCCTTCTTTGAGCATGTTGGTAGTATAGCATTTTTGCATATAGGGTAGTGAACGGTTTATGTATATTGATTATATCAATTATCTGCTTAACCTATTTGAGATTATTGTAGATGAACAAGGAAAATGAATGACCCTATGTGCATGTGAATGTGAGAAATGACTATGACCGTAGTAAACAAAGGCGACATTGACATTAGTGACTCGATTGACATCGAAAAGAGTATAGTTAAACAAGGTTTAACCCGAGTGACATTATGTGTGCTGTGGCATCAGGACCACTATGACATTGGCAAATGATAGTATGTGCATGAACAGGTATTGACCATTCATCGACAGTGAGACAGTGAGAATTGTGACAGGTTGGCTATATACCCCCTCAAATTGAGGGTGGGATCATACTCACAACTATTGGTTCCGGCTTGTGTGGAAGGTCACTTCTCCACAAGCGGTGTACTCCGGAGTGTAAAACACCACGGGTGAAAGTGCCCGGCGAAGATCCCTCGTGTGGGTTGTGCCTTGCGCCTCCTCCGGTAGATGGGATGTGAGGATTGTGAGTCGGGGTAAACCAGGAGCACCCCGTGTTGATTCGGTAAGAGCCAAGGAAAATAAGAAATGAACATGCATGCATAATTATCATGTACTTGAGTATGAATATCAATCTGTGGATTGCTTTCTTGCAGGCATTGTATTAGAATTGCATTGGCTAGTTCGTTATCTTTCTTTATTGAAATATATATGCCTGAAATAGACCTAGTGGGCGAATCGGCGTGGTCGGCGGCCGAACCCACTGGGAACTTTGTTCTAGTTCTCATTACCACTAACCCTGCAGATCCGTGCGCGAGCGGGGCGGCGGAGGATCGAAGTAAGGGTACCGCAGCGTAGATAGCGGCCTCGGAGTTATAGGCATACCCTACATTTTGGAGTACTCAACTATTGTATGTTGAATTAATAATGTGAAAGTAATGTACATTATATTTTGGGTAATGCAAGAATGATGTAATGAATGTAAATGTATTAGACTACTTGTGTTTGATTTAAATGAAATCAAATGACTTGTGTGTTGGATGCTTAAATAGTTTCGATGCTTTCACTGGTGGTTGTTGTTTGCCCTCGTGCAAACCTTGTATATTCCGCAATTCTCTTTTATGATTTGCTTGTAATATACTTGTTGCTAGAGCCTTGGGTGGATGGGGGAGGTACTGTCCGCTCGGCGTCTGTCATGTGCTCGAATCCGACCAAATTGGCGGAGCTCGGGGCGTGACACCGTGCAACCTCACCACCTCATCGAGATATACCTGCGCAAGCCTGCCTCCTGACCATGTAGTGTGAATCGGTAGAAAATGTGCCGACTTTGTCAAACGGTCCACCACTACCCAAATTGCATCGTGGCCACCCGACGAACGGGGCAATCCGACCACAAAGTCCATAGCAATGTCCTTCCATTTCAATACGGGGATAGGTAGGCTCTGAAGCTTTCCCGCTGGAAACCGGCGCTCTGCCTTGACTTGTTGGCAAACAAGACATTGTGCCACATTGTGAGGAAGTGAATTCTCGAAATACGAGAGTTGGACTTCATATAAAATCGACCAAGGGTCGTGTTGGTAAGCTTTGGAAAAGCCAAAGATGTTAAAATCACCAAAGGTGTATTGGAAATGAGTCCATGAGAGCAAATAGTGCAAAACTTGCACTGGAGCAAATTGCTCTAGGGGACCGGTCCCTGGCAGGGAGGGACCGATCTCATCAGCTGATGTCGCGGGGTTGCTTGAGGCAACCGGTCCCTGGCAGGGAGGGACCGGTTCTCGAACGCGATCCCAGCTAGGAAAGCCAAAAATTGGCTAAGTCCTGAGATTCCAGTTCTCGGGAACCGGTCTCTTAGGGAGGAACCGTTCTCCCGAGGACCGGTCTCTCTGGGAGAGACCGGTACCCTAACGCGTGACCCGAGCTGAAGCTCTCGGGGACCGGTCCCAAGTCGGGGAGACCGGTCCCTCCGCGCGCAGAACGCCCAGTAAGGGCAGTGCACAGAGTGAAAAGGTGAGGGGCCTATTGGGATATTGTTACAATATAAGGCATGGGGGACCCTTCTCTCTCCCTCAGCCCTCATTTCCCTCTCTCCCTCACACTCTCTCTTGCTCTCTCTCTTTCTCTCTCTAGAAAGAAAAGAGAAGGAAGAAGAAGAAGAAGAAAGGAGAAGAAAAAGAAGGAAGAAAAGGAAGGAGAAGAAGAAGGAGATCAACAAAAGGAAGCTTTTGGACTTCTCCCTCATCCTCTCTTCTCTCTTTTAAGCTAACCTAGAGGTAAGCTTCTAACCCTAGCTTGTGAGATTTGGGGTTTTTGGGTTTTAGCTCTTTGGATGGGATCAAATGGATCCCTAGCACCATGAATGGAAGGATTAGAGCTAGAATCTAGGGTTTTGAGATGGGTTTAGCTTGGTGCTAACCCTAGGGCACCAAAATAGGATTTTTTGTAAAGTATGGGATTGATCTCATTTGAGGCCTTATAAACGTAATTGCTAGGTAACGAAACGCGGGGGCGAAGTCGAAAATTCGATTCGTCGAGCGGGTCAAGAGCAATCGGCAAAATAAGGCCAGTTGAGCATCGCTTTGGACAAGAAGACCGAGGCTTCGTCGTAAAGGACGTCGAGGCACATTTCTAGAGCCTTCATACCCTCAAGAGGTGGGGGGTGTCGTTCCGGAACATCCGGGTTTCTTTTTATGTCTAAGTTACATATGTGTTGATCATATTGCATTATAGGATTAATAAATGTATATTTCCTTTTCCTTGCATGCTTCTTAGTAGTGTACTTATGAGTTGAACACCTAGACTAGGGTAGCATGAGGATTGGGTCTTATGGCATAGAATCCTATAGCGGCATAAAGAGCCGAACTTGGACATAGCCTAGTAGAGTGGCATTGAACTAGTGTAGTAGAGACACTAAACTTGAACGAGTGGCATGTCAATTAGTAGAAAACTTACTACAATGATCGAACGAGTGGCATTGAGTCTAGTGTAGTAAACTTGACATGAACCTAGGGATAGTAGAAGTCCCAACATTGATTATATATCATGACTGTGCAGCAGAGGCACATTGACCCTAGTAGACAGGGTATCCTCTTGTGAGGATTGGATCATACTCACTAGTCTGTTTTTGCTTGTCGGTGGTCGCTCCACCGAGGCACGAGTCTCCGGAGTACTTCACTAGGGGCAGACGTAGTTGTCCCGCAGACGGTCTCGGTGTGCGAGTGCAGCTTCTCCTCACCTATGAGATTGAGAGTGAGTCGAGGGTTAACCTACGGGTCAACCAAGTAGATTGGGTAATAAACATGAAATGCATAGTAGACTTGCATTATTACCTTGAGTAGACATAGTGTATGTTGTAGATTACATTGCTATGCACCTTTATATACTCATGACATGATACTAGCATGATAGTAGTTGTTGCATACATTATTATCATTGATGGCATGATAGAGTAGTTGCAGTTCGTTTTCTATATATCTATCTATCTCTCTATCTGTGCCAGCTTAGACCTAGTGGGAAAACCGGCGGCGTCGGCGGCCGAACCCACTGGGAACTATATTTATATAGTTCTCACCCCGTGTGGTTTTGGGGTACAGGTACACACAGAGGCGAGCCGGGCGAGGATCGCGGCAAGGGCATAGCGCCCTAAGTGAGCCTAGTTAGTAGCTTTCCTTTATGCATTAGAGTACCCTCGTGTACTAGATGTTTTGGATAGATATTGGGAAGCCATGATGTATTTTGAGAACATGTACTTACATTTGGAAGATGGAAATGTAATATATTCAAATGATGTAAATGTTGAATGGTTGTATTAGCTAGATGTACTCTCTTTATACACTTGTATTTCACTCGTGGTTCTTGCTCTTAGCTATTGTGCACTTGTGTGCATCGTATCGATCATGTACGTTAATTAAGCATTCCCTGGGCGCTTAACTGTACATGATCTGGTTGTTTGACCTTGGGCGGACAGGAGAGGTGCTGTCCGTTCGGCGTCTGTTTGACGCGCCCGAACCGGACCAAATTGGTAGCGGTCCCGGGGCGTGACACACATAGCGTCCAATATCACCTTTCATTCCCGGCCACCAATAGAGCATCCTCAAGTCTTAATACATCTTGGTGCCGCCCGGGTGGATACTATAGAGAGACTGATGTGCTTCTTGCAAAATTAATTTTCGGACCTCTTTACTTTCTGGTACACACCACCGATTCCTAAACCAAAGCGCACCATCGGTGTCTACACCGAAATTGCCGCCACGCCTACCCTCGATGTCGCGCCGCACCTTTTGGATATTCGGGTCCGCGGGTTGCAAACCTTTGATTCTCTCCAACAAGGTCGGTTGGACAACGAGAGCTGACAGTATAGTCGGAACTTCCGGAGCTACAACCTCAAGATCCATTCGCCCCATTTCTTTCCATAGGGGCTCCTGATTTGTGACCAACAACGCGAGCTTTGACGTCGACTTTCTGCTAAGTGCGTCTCCCACCACATTAGCCTTCTCGGGGTGGTAAAGGATAGTAACGTCATAATCCTTTAATAACTCCAACCACTGCCGCGGCCTCATATTGAGTTCCTTCTGTGTAAACAGATCCTTCAGACTTTTGTGGTCCGTATATATCTCGCAATGCGCACCGTACAAGTAGTGCCTCCATAGCTTCAAAGCGAAGATCACTGTGGCCAATTCCAAATTATGGATAGGGTAGTTCTTTTCGTAGCTTTTCAACTGATGGGACGCATAAGCAATCACCTTCCCGACCTGCATTAGAACACACCCCAAACCCAGATAAGATGCATCGCTATACACCACAAAGTCTTTACCTTGCACCAGTAAGGCGAGTGCCGGAGTCGAAGTCAATCTCTCCTTCAACTCCTTGAAACTCCGATCACACTCGTCGCTCCAAATAAACTTGGTGCCATTCTGCGTTAGACGGGTAAGTGGAATAACCATCTTTGAGAATCCCTCCACGAATCGTCTATAATAGCCCGCTAAACCCACGAAGCTACGAACCTCCGTCACATTAGTCGGGCGAGGCCAATCCTTGATCGCCTCAACTTTCCTCAGGTCAACAGAAATTCCACCATCGGAAATAACATGTCCTAGAAATGCAACTTCTCAGAGCCAAAAGTCACATTTCTTCAACCTCGCATAAAGCTTCTTCTCCCGAAGGACTTGTAGCACTAGACTCAAATGCTCTGCGTGCTCCTCGTCGCTACGAGAGTAAACCAAGATGTCGTCTATGAAGACTACGACAAATCGATCTAAGTAAGCCCTGAATACACGGTTCATCAAATCCATGAATGCTGTCGGGGCATTGGTAAGCCCAAACGGCATGACCATGAACTCGTAGTGTCCATACCGCGTGCGAAACGTGGTCTTTTGCACATCCTCTGGCTTTATCTTCAACTGATGGTAGCCAAACTGGAGGTCTATCTTCGAGTATACTCGCGACCCCTGCAACTGATCAAACAAGTCGTCGATACGGGACAACGGGTACTTGTTCTTGATAGTGATCTTGTTCAACTCGCGGTAATCTACACAGAGTCGAAACGATCCATCTTTCTTTCTCACAAACAGAACCGGGGCTCCCCAAGGTGACACACTCGGCCTGATAAATTCCTTGTCGAGGAGATCTTGCAACTGAGCCCTCAACTCTTTCAATTCTATTGGTGCCATACGGTACGGAGCCTTTGATATCGGCGCGGTTCCGGGAACCAAGTCTATAACGCACTCGATCTCCCGATCCGGCGGTATCCCCGGTAACTCCGCGGGAAACACATTCGGAAACTTCCGAACCACTGACACACTCTCAAGTGCTGGAGTCTCCCGATCGACCTCCACAACTGTCGCCAAATAAGCCGCGCAACCGTTGCTAACTAGCTTCCTCGCCCTAAACGCCGACACTGTCATGGTGAAGCACGAGCTCTGGCATGCTCGATAGGTAAACTCCTCCTGTCCTGGCTCACGAAAGGTAATCACCCTACTCTTGCAGTCGATAGACGCATAGTACTTCGAGAGCTAGTCCATGCCCAAAATCAGATCAAAATCCTTCAACCTCTTAAGCACCAATAAGCGTGTCGGCATAATCCAGTTGCCCAGCTGCACCAGGCATGCCAAACACTCCTTCCGGATAATAAATGCGTGCTCGGGGGCTTCAACCCGCCAAGTACTCTTGCTCAACTCAACTTCTATGCCATGCATCTTAGCAAAGGATGACTGACAAATGAATGAGTGGCACCTGTATCAAATATAGCTCTGGCGAACTCCGTTAACTAAAACCATACCTACCACGACGTTGCGCTCCTCGGCCTTGACAAGCTCCTCGGCTTGAGCGGCGAATACCCGACCACTCTGAGTCGACCGGGTCACCTCAGGCTGACGCGGCGCCATAACGCGTCCGGCAAATGCAGTAGGTGGAGCTCCTCCATAATGGCCCGGAGTCACCTGAGCCGATGCAATCGACAGGGCAGGCGAGGTCCTCCCGGGACAGTAACGACTCATGTGTCCCGCCTGGCCACACACGAAGCATCTCCCCTCCTTTTGCTTACAACCGCTCGGGTCATGATCACCGCCACAAATGACGCACCGCTGAGCCCCACGACCCTTGGACTGCATTCGCGGGTACTTCGGAGGTTTCCTTGACCTTGACTGATCTCTCTCTTTACTTGCTTTGATACCACTTTATCTGTCACGCCCCGCGACCGCCAATTTGGTAGGTTTGGGTACGTCGATCAGACGCCAAACGGACAGAGCCTCCCTTGTCCGCCCAAGGCTAAACAACCACAATCATGTACAATAAGTTGCCCAGGTAAACTTAAACAACATACATGAAGCATTGCGAGTACTAATACAAGCAAACGAGTGAGAGAGAAAGTTCTAACTATTACACTTCATTCAACCTTTTACATAATTGATTTACATTTTCATCTCCCAAAATGTATACAAGTTCTTCTCAAGATACAAGGTAGCTCCCCAATATACACATCATATATCACCAATGTACACGAGGGTACTCTAATGCAAAATGGAAAGCTGCTAGCTAACTAGGGCGCTATGCCTTTACCGCGGTCCTCACCCGGTCGGCTCGAACTCGGCCCTGCAACAAAGTGGGGTGAGAACTATTGTAATATACCGAAATTTCGGTAAACGAATATCGAACTTTAGTCAAAATGACCAAAGTGCGAGGTTGGTATGCTTCGGAAAGGCCGAAGGCGTCAAAAAGAGCAAAAGTGCATTATAGGGGATCTTCGAGAGCTAGAGAAATCAAAAATCTGCAAACTACAGCTTTTGAGCTCTTGGGGACCGGTCCCTGGTGGGAGAGACCGGTCCCCGTAGGTGTGAAATTGGTGAAATAGCTAAGTGTTGGAAAACTAGCTCTCGGGGACCGGTCCCTGGCGGGAGAGACCGGTCCCCGTGCGGGTAGACAGAAAAGAGAGCTCTCGGGAATCGGTCTCTTGAAGATGGTCCGGTCTCTGAAGGTCCGGTCCCTGGGGGAATGACCGGTCCCCGTGCGCGTAAAATTCCAGAATTGAGGAAAATTGGCTAAGTCCCATAAGATCAGCTCTCGGGGACCGGTCCCTTGCTAGAGAGACCGGTCCCCGTGCCCGAAAAATGCCTAGTCTGGGCAGTGTAACAGGATTAAAGTTGAGGGACCCAAATGCAAAAGTAGCATTGTGGGGTTATGTTGAGGGGGTTATGAGGGCTATTCTCTCATTTCTAACCCTCTCACACACTCTCTTCTATCTTTCTCTCTCTAGAAGGAAAGGAGAAGAAGAAAGAAAGGAAAAGAAGGAGAAAGAAGAAGAAGTAAAAGGGTGAAGAAGAAGTAGAAGGAGTGAAGCAACTCCCTCTCCTTTACCATTAGCACAAGAAAAGGAAAAGCTTTGAGGTAAGCTTTGCCTCCTCTCATGGTAGAATCCAAAGTAGGGTTTTGATAGAGCTAAGAATGGTTTTAATGGAATCTCTTGAGTAGATTAAGCTTTCTTTTGCTTATCTTTGAGATCAAAACCTAGGGTTTTGGTATATGTTGGAGCTAGGGCACCCAAATTGGGACTTTTGCTTGTGAGGGTTCCAAAGTCAAATTGACCCTCTAGAAACCTAATTGGGGGTATTTTTGACGCGCTGGTGCGCTCGGTTTGACGTTACGAAAAGTCTATGTGAAGATTTGAGCAAAAAGCCTAATTTGGCTTCGTTTTGCCGCAGGCAAGGAAATAGGCGGCCAAAAATCGTGAAATTCGAACCCGAGCACCTTAGCAAGCCTACGAGTGGGGTGGTGCTTTCCAAACTCTTTGAAATTCTTTCTATGTCTAATGTGTCACTTATTGAGCATATGGGCAAGAGATTGTTGCATGCATTTTAGGGTGATGAGATGATGTTTATGTGAATGTTGCATGTTATTTGTACAATTGCACTATGAGATGGTTGAGAACCTAAGAACCCTATATATGCATGAGATGTAACATGAAAACCTAGTTGAGGTAAAAGAACAAAGGTGACACTATGACATGTATTTCAAGTGGCATTAGTAAATGTAAAGATGACACTAGAGTTAGTGTATGTGGCATTAAAGAGGATATGAATGCTAGAGTATTTGAACACCAAAGTCAGTGTGTGGCATTAAAGAGAACAAGTGTGGCATAAAGAACGATAAAAGCTAGAGTTAGCAACAAATGTGGCATAAATAACACTAGAGTTAGTGTAATGACATGATTGTAAATATAGAATGCAAATAACTTGAGATTGAGACACAATGACATACAACCTTAGAGCTAAGGGTCATTTGTGCATAATTTCCTTGGAGTTAAGGAACGGATTGAACTGAACATCCTTTGAGTTAAGGATTCGATCATACTCGCTATAAGTCCTTGCTCGAGGGTGGTCGCTCCCCCTCGAGCGATGCGCTCCGGAGTTTGTCATCACTGGGTTGGTATTATTCCCGAGAGGACGGTCCCAACGGGAGGAAGCTGACGGCCCGTTTAAATAGGATTTTGAGTTGGTGAGTTAATGAGGCGAAACCCCCGGGTTAGCCGTGAGATTGAACGAAAGAGATTGAACGAAGGATCAAAGAACTTGCATTCTACATGAATTTTATATTGAGCATCTTTATTAACAGCATTGTTCAGGCATATTAGCTGCATAGCTACATATGTATAGTTGGTTACTTATCTTTTTCTTTCTATTATGCCTGAGTTAGATCTAGTAGGAAAGTCGGTGAGATTGGGGCCGAACCCACTGGAAACTTCGTTGTAGTTCTCACCCCACTATTTCCACAGAGCCGGGACCGAGTGAGCAGGCGAGCGATCGTGGTAAAGGTATCGCGCCGTAGACAGAGGCTACCCAAGTCGGGCTTTACATTTTGTTAGTAGCATACCTTATATCATCTTTTGTATTCGATGATTTGAGATGTTAAAGAAAAGAATGTAATGTGTTATTATGAGCAAATGTGATGTAAAAAGAAATGATGAAAAGCAATGTAAAGAATCGTGAATGTAAGGGTTGAATGCAATGTATGTGATAAAAAATGAATCATAGTACTTGTGTAGATGTTTAGCTTCTATTCTTTCACTCATGGCAATTGCTTACCCTCGTGTAAGCCATTGTGTATGTTTCCGCTTGTGCATTCTCTTTACTTGAATTGTACATGTGTTGAGCCTTGGGCGGACAGGGAAGACTCTGTCCGTTCGGCGTCTGTTTGACGTGCCCGGGCCGGCCAAAGGGATCGGTCCTGGGGAGTGACAACTATTGTCCATAGTTCCCAGTGGGTTCGGCCGCCGACTCCGCCGATTTTCCCACTAGATCTAAGCAGGTATAAGCAAATAGATAGATATTGGAAACAACTACTACAAAGGAATAGAATCTGCAAGTAAACTACTATGCCTTCAAATGATAGGGAATGTATGAAGTGTCCATCTAGCAATGAAATCTACTATCATGCTAGTATGCTTCAACATCGTCATTGATATAGATATGAATATAGCTATGTAATCTACTAAAATATCACTATGTCTACTCATGGGATGAATGCAATTCTACTATGTCATTCAAATTCATTACCCAATCAACTTGGCTAGCCTGAAGGTTCGCCCCGACTCACCTCTTAATCTCATAGGTAAGGAGAATCTGCACTCACACACCGAGACCGTCTGCGGGACAACTACGTCTGCCCCTATCGTGAAGTACTCCGGAGACCACTACTTGGGTGGAGCGACCACGCCAAGAGTAAACAGACAAGTGAGTATGATCCAATTCTCACAAGAGGATACCCTATCTACAAGGGTCATAGTGCTTCTACCGCACAAGTTCCAAGTTCACAACTCGACAATCGGGAAATCCACTATCCCTATGTTCAAATGCCATAGTGTTCTACTACACTAGATTCGAATGCCACTCGTTCATGTCATATGCTATTAGTGTCTCAACTACACCAGTTTACATGCCACTCATTCATGTTATAGTGCCTCTACCACACTAATTCAATGTCCATTGTTATCATCATCTCAAGTTCAGGTTAATCACTTATCTCGTCACTATAGGATTCCATGTCACAAGACCTAATCCTCATGCGCCCTAGGTTCATGTGTCAAGCTCACAATGTACACTACTAAGGAGGCATGCAAGGAAATAGAAGTGGAACTACACTAATCATGCTATAATGCATAAGTAACAACAAGTGAGAAATATGATCAACAATATAACTAAGACATAGGAGGAAGTTCAACTGCTTCGGGATGACAACCCCCACCTTCTGGTGATGCCACGAAGCTAGACTCCAAATTTTGTGAATATTCGCAGCCTATTTCTTCCGACTGCGGCAAACGAAGCCCAAAACAGGCTTTTCTTTAATATCTTCGCGCAGACTCGACGGATCGCCGAACCGAGTTCACTAGCGCGCTCAACCACCTAGCAATTAGGGTTAAAAGAGATTAATTCCTACTTTAGATCTCATTGGGACAAAACCCTCTTTGGAGCCCTAGATTGCTACAATTGTAAGAATACACCAACAAAACCTTAGATTCAAGCAATTAGCAACCTACTAGCATCTTAGGGTTCACTTAAAACCAATTCTAGAGCTTAAAACCCAAACCCTAGAAATCTACCATTAAAGCTCCAAGAGCTTACCTCTCCACAAGCTCCTCCAAGCCAAGGAAGAAGATGAAGAAGAAGAAGATCCACTTCCTAGCTTCCTTCTCCACCAATCCTTCCTCTTGGATCCACCCTTAAAGAGAAAGAAAGAGAGCTTCTTAGAGAGAGAAAGAGAAGAAAGATGAGGAGGGGTATTCTCTGGCTGTGAACAAGAAAGGGAGAGATGGGGTCCTTTTATATGTTCACACAATTGCATTTAAGCCCCCCAGCAATTGTTATTTACAACAGTTTTCATTCTGCTGTTTGCAGCACAGGGTACCGGTACGCGGGTGGGCGTCACCTGTTAAGCAGCTTCGCAGAGGCCAAACCCGAGAGCTGCTTCCTCAGGTTGCTGCAGGGTACCGGTACGCATCAAGGTTGTCATCGGTTAAGCAGCTTGACAGAGGCCAAACCCGAGAGCTAGCTTCTCTGGCAACCTGCCTGGTACCGATACTACCCTGGTGCTTCACCGGTTAAGCAATGCCCAGACTGCAGTTTGGCACTTGCTCAACTTCTATTTCGCGCCGAGCAATGCTGAAACTCTTCTAACCAACCTGGGACTCAACTTTAACCCTTCCAACATTGTTGGGATGTCACATGGACCATGTCCAAGCATCCTTCTCGCCCCGCTTTGGTCCTTTTGACCAAAAGTTGATTAATACGACGAGGATTCAATATCTTACAAGACTTCTCTAAGGTTTATGCTCAAATTTCGCCATTGAGTTATGTAGTCTAGCATTTACTCATGTTTCTTTCTTTTAGTAGTTGCCAGATCAGCTATTGAAATTTCATTGCTAACTGTGCCGAATTTTGCTCGAAAAGTATTTTCCATTTCACTCCAAGTTTTGATTGAGCCATCTTCAAGAGAATAATACCAATCAAAAGCTATCCCGATCAAACTTTGAGGGAACTGGCACAACAATAATACACTGTTGCCTCCGGTGTTACCACACGTGGCTTTGAAATGTGCCAAATGCTGGTCTAGATTGCCCACCCCATTAAACTGCTTGACTTTAGGAATGACATACCCCAGAGAAAAGAGTATATCGTCATATTCCACGGGATGTGGATGCCCCCTTTATTTTTCTTTGGGTATTGACCCTGCCATTGACTCTTTCAGTTGAACGGCAATGAGTTCTGATATTTGTTAGTTGTATGTCCTAGAAGCCTATGAGGCTGATGCATTTTATTTTCTATGGGACATATTTTTGTACTTAATCTTTTTTATTTATATAATTGGGCTTTTTATTCCATTCATGTTTAATGTGTCTATGAATCGTCCATTGAATTAATAAGATGATAATATGTATTCTCAAGAGTTGAGAATTTGAGATACATATTATTGGTGATTAATTCATAAATGCTCTCAATCGGAGGATCATCATGTGGACGATGATTGATCCGGTAAGATTGATGTGTGTGCCGCTTCCCTTTTGGGATGACGAATCTCGAGTCATTAGTGTGGGGACACTGGAGCGAACATGTAGGCGGTTTGTCACGCCTCGGGACCGATGCCAATTTGGCCCGACCCGAGCACGTCAAACAGACGCCGAACGGACAGAGTTTCCCCTATCCGCCCAAGGCTCATCACATGTACATTTTCATCAATAGAGAAAAGCACTAGCGGAAACATACACAAACGGCTTACACGAGGGTAAGCAATAGCCATTAGTGAAAGAACAAGGAAACTAAACATTCACTTGTGCTATGATTCATTTTTTATCATATACATACATTCATCCGGTTCATTTTCGAATTTCTTACATTTCATTTCATCATTTCTTTCTTACACCACATTTACCTCAAAATACATATTACATTCTTTTCTTTACCTCATTTACTGTCACGCCCCGGGACCGATGCCAATTTGGCCCGACCCGAGCACGTCAAACAGACGCCGAACGGACAGAGTTTCCCCTATCCGCCCAAGGCTCATCACATGTACATTTTCAACAATAGAGAAAAGCACTAGCGGAAACATACACAAACGGCTTACACGAGGGTAAGCAATAGCCATTAGTGAAAGAAAAAGGAAACTAA
>NC_033633.1:8395267-8396382 GCF_001540865.1 Ananas comosus | reverse complement strand
TGCTCTCGCGGACTCCATTCTAATGCACTTCTCGATTCTCGTGCATCCTAAGCTTTTTCCAAAGCTTATCCATTCGACCGTTAGTCGATCCTAGACAAAGTGAAACCCCCGGACTTCGAGGATTCACATTGTTACATTCTCCCCTCCTTAAAAGAGTTTCGTCCGCGAAACTCACTCATTTCTAACCCCTTTATTCCTCGACCCACTTCTCGAGTACTCAAGGGTTTCAATGCACTTTTGCACCTCGGAGTGGCCTTTATTCTCATTGAATTCATCAAAAGGCCCACCACGAAGAACGTGAGACCACATTTACTCATATTTTCCCACTTGCAACTTCAAAAGTGCATTATCACCTACAAATCTCAATGATAGCGTGAGTCATCACTCACAACTACACGCACCAACACTAACAGCCACTCGGCTTAGGCGGAACTACCCTTCGCTCTATGGTGTGGATTTAGCACGGTCGCATCCCCGCGATGATCGATCCACCACCACAATCTTATGTGCACGGGTAGACACTCTCGGATTACTCAAGTGCCCACCAGGTGGTACTTCACCGACTTTGGCCATACAAAGCCCAAAACCACCTTATCATCTCATCGTCTTACCCATGCCATCTCACCCATCAGGAGATGGCGTTCTTTCGTGCATCTTGGATTCTCAATCCTTTTTGAGAGCATCAGTCTCGATTTCAACTTTTCTCGTGGCTACCCATTATTCAAGCGTCTCCTAGAGACCACTTTACTTTCTCCTGACATCNGATGTCCCCAAACATTAAGGCTAAACTCTCGCAATCTCGAATCCAATGCTTCGAGAGTCCCTTCACCACTCGCTTCCTATCCAAAATCATCACTAGCCATTTGCTAGGGTCACTTGGCTTCCTACCTACTCCAGTAGGCGCCATACTCTCATCCTACTAGTAGGCTCGGGTACCTACTTGCACGACCACTCGGTCTCTACTATGCAGTGCAGTAATAGTAGCAACTGACCAATAAGGAATGCACGCTATGTATCAACTTGAGTTTAGTAAAAGCACATGCTTGCTCAATTAACTCATACCTGCCACGACGACGTCGACAACGGCAGGCACCGCAACTCGGGTCGCTTATCCA
>NC_033633.1:8382577-8395167 GCF_001540865.1 Ananas comosus | reverse complement strand
TAAACAACGTATGACCGAAGGACAAAGTTTCCCCTATCCGCCCAAGGCTCATCACATGTAACAAATTCAAACAAGAAATGCACATAGCGTGAAACAGTACACGAAGACGGCTTACACGAAGGTAGCAATAGCCATTAGTGGAAAGAAACAAGGAAACATAAACATTCCGCTGTACATGATTCATTTTGTGATACATATACATGTGGCTTCAATCTTTCGAGTTCCTTAGCATTTCATTACATAATTCCATGCAATTCTTTTCTTACATCACATTTACCTCAATACTTTTACATTCTTTTCTTTACATTACTGACTAGTCATCAAATACAACAGATGAACATAGGTAGAACCTACTATACTATCAAATGTAAATCCCAACTGATAGTGGCCTCGGACTACGCCGGCGCGGATAAACCTTTACTCGGTCGCGTCGCGGCCGCTAGGTCCCGGCTCTGTGGAATAGTGGGTGATGAACTACACAAAGTTCCAGTGGGTTCGGCCTCAACATCACCGACTTTCCCACTAGGCGACTTTCCCATTACGGACTAAACTCAGCGCATAATAGGGAGAAGGATAAGCTGAAATATGGTAACCAATCTAACACAGGAATGCTAATATGCCTAAAACAATAAGCAAGGAATATGCTCACATTAAATTAAATGCAGATTATGCAAATTCTTTTTGTTCTTTATCTTTACACTTTTCTTTTGTTCTTCTGCACTTTTCTCTTCTGTTCTTCTATTTTTGAATCTCAAGGCATAAACCCGGGGTTTCACCAACATTAAACTTGCTTCACATTAAGTCCATCATCGCACGGAACTCACAGTCCGCTAGGACCGTCCTTCGGTCTACTCCAACCATGAATGCATAACCTCCAGAGCCATCGCCCGAGGGGAGCGAACCGCCCTCGACACGGCTCATAGCAAATATGACGTATCCTTAACTCAACAGGATTATGAAGTTCAATCTTGACTTTACACTAGCTCTAGGTTCATTACATCACTTTATGTTCCACTCTACAACGTTGTTTCGTTTACTTTTCTTTTACTTTTGGTTTTCTTAGCATTCTCTGTTCTTTACATTTCTCGTTCTTATTGCCCGCACTTTACTTTAACTTACATATTGTCATTTTCATCAGTCCTTACATCACTTTGGTTCTTTGGCTCAAACACTAACTCTAGTGTCACTTTGGGATTTACGTTTCTAAATGCCAACTCGATCTAATGTCATTGGGTCACTTCTGTTCTTATTACTCACTTTGGGTGCTCACTTTTCTCTCATGCATACACATAGGGTTTCCACATCACAATAGTCCCTCATTCATCATATCTATGCAAGTTGTAAACTCACAATCATGGCATGCATTAGTTTTATCATTACTTACCCAAATGGCATGCAACAAGGTATATACTATGCTCAATTGAAGACACATTAGCATAGAGAGAAGTTCAATGAGTTTGAGAACAGCCACCCCCCACCTCGTAGGCTTTCGAAGGTGGCTTCCGATGATTTCTTGGGATTTTTAGCCCCTTCGTTCTTGTACCTGCGGGCATAACGTCAGCAAATTAGGCTTATTTGCCAAAACTATTGCATCCGGCTTTTCGTAACGGTTAATCCGAGGCAGCCAACAGGTAGCGTCGGAAATCCCCCAATTAGGTTTCTAGAGGTCAAATTGCACTTAGAAACCCTCATGACAAAAGCTCCAATTTGTGCCGGTCTAGCTCCAATACATATCTCAAACTAGGGTTTGATCTCAAAGAGAACAAAATAGTTCATTATACTCTAGAAAAGCCATTAAGAACATCTTTAGACAAATCAAAACCTACGTTAGGGGTTCACCCATGAGAGCTGATTGAAGCTCACCTCAAGCTATCCCATTTCTATGGTCTTGATCTCAAAAGAGCAAAAAAAAAGGCTTCAAAATACTCTACAATACTCCATTAAAAACCGTATTTCTAGGTTAATCCCAACCCTATGTTTGGAATTTTAAGCATGAGAAGGGGTAGCCTTACCTCTAAAATTGCTCCTTGTCCAAGCTAGGAAGGAGTAGGAGAGTTTTTCTTCTTCTCGCTTGTCTTCTCTTCTTCACTTTCTTCCTCTTCTTTCCTTCCTTTTCCTTGTCTGTTTCTTCTCCTTCTTGTCTTCTAGAGAGAGATGAGAGAGAGAAGAGAGTGTCGTGTGAGGGAGAAATCGAGAGAAAAGGCTTCTCTCAGCCCCCCCACAATACCCATGGGTTGCAAAATGCAAATAAACCCCTCACTTTTTATCTTAATAGCACTGCCGAACTGGCATTCCGCGCAGGCGGGGACGGTCTCTCCTTCAGGGACCGGTTTCCGACGTCGTCCCAGCGCAGCCAGAGTTAACTGCGGCGAGTGCACGGTCTCTCCTTATGGGACGGTCTCATCGGGACTCGGTCTCTCAGGCAGGGACCGGTTCCGCGAGAGCCAATTTTCATCAGGACTTAGCCGGTTTTTTGGCTGTCTCATTTCATACCGTTCGGGACGGTCTCTCCCACCAGGGACGGCGGTCCCCGAGAGCTGAAAATCTGCAGTTTTGCAAATTGTGATTCTATAGCTCTCGAAAACGCTCCCGAAGCTCGCCTTTTATTATTTTAACACATTCGGACTTGTCCGAAGTGTTACGCATCCTCGCACTTTGGTCAATTTGACTAAAGTTCGATCGATTTATTTTCCGAATTTTCGGTATAATGACATTCTCACAACCTTAAAATAATTTATCGTCCGTGAAATTACGCCATACTTAACGTCGTCGATTTCGCAAAATACGGATATCGTCTCCCGGCATTGACTTCCTCGAGCTTCCCAGTGGCTTCTCGCACCGCATGGTTGGCTCCATTGGACTTTTACATACGGAATCTTGCGACTGTCGCAACTTCCTCACTTTCTCGATCGAGGATGGCAACACCGGTACTCCTCGTAGGCATATCCTCACGTTAGCTCCACGGGCTCAAACTCCAATAACAATGTGTCCGAGTTTGCGGATGTACTTTCGGATAGATTCGACACATTGACACATTTGAACTCCCGCGAGTCTCGTGGTAGGGCTGACTTGACGCCCGCACCCACACGTTTAATATCCTCAAACGGTCTCGACATAAACGGGGGACTAAGCTTCCCCGGACTCAAATCGTTTTAACTCACTCGCATCGGCGATACTCTCACAGAATACACGGTCTCCATACGCCCGAAAACTCTTAAATTTTTCTGCCTCTTATCGGCATATACTCTTTGCAGAGATTGCGCATCGCCGGAACCATGTTGACAGGGCAAGGCGAACTTTCTGCTTCCGCGTCCCGCACCACATCTGGCCATAGAGCCGCTTTCTCGCCCACTGTCGCTCCAATGGACTAGGAGATATGACATATTACGTCCATATATGCTTCTCAAAAGGGCGCGCAAATGCTATCCTTTCTTAGTAGCGTATTATTGTAGGCGACACTCGGCCATAAGGCAAGAAATCATGCCATCCCCTTATAATCTAGCACAGCACGCTCGGAAGTAAATCCTCAAGATTTTGTCGTTCGACGTGCTCGGGTCGGGCCAAATTGGTATCGGTCCCGGGGCGTGACAGAAGTAGACCCACCTTGATAGATCATTTGATCGAGATAGTGAGGACCTCTAATTATCACTCTTATCCCGCCGTCCAAAAAAAAGTTACCGAGTATTGTGAAAATTTATCCCGTATGGGGGTCGAAATCTCAGGCTTGAGTACGCGTCTCCAGAAGTTATTTAAGGAAGCGGAAGCTATTCGAGAGGTTGCAGTTCATCCATCTTATTCTTCGTCAACTCGTATCTTGAAGGCCAAGGGGCACACGAGTCGAATCACTAAGGAGCTCAAAGATTATGACTCTAAAAGGAGTTCTCTGACCTGAACTAAGGAAAAGCTTTGACCTTACTTGATCAGCAGTGCCAAAGGGGTGAGGATTTAGAGAGGACTCTCGCAGCAGCGCGAGCAAAGAAAGCCGAGCTGAACGATGAGGTCAATACTATAAACGAATGCATCTCTCAGCTTGACTCGGGCAAGGATAAACCAGTGGCAATGATGGAAGGAGCAGTTGAAGAATTTGGAGCGACTGAAGGTAGTCATAGCATGACGGTGGAATTCAATCACCTTTCAAATCTCATAAAGGATTTTGAACATCATTGCAAAGAGTTTGATTTATGAGGCTCCATTTTTGTACGGGACCTCTTTTTTTCTTCTTTTTTTCTCTTCTTTTTTTTTTTTTTTTAGAACTAGAACTCTCCTGTGTTTTTGATTTTTCTCAAGACAATAGTAATTTCCTGCCTTTTATACTCTTCTCTGCCCCCTTACTTTTATTCAGTTTTGAAAGGTAAGTTAGCATTTCCTCATTTCTCGAGAAATGTGTTTTGTTTGATTTGTTTGGCCTCTGGAAGCAACTCGGTATTGAGATTGCTGCGCGTAACCGACCCCAAAGGGTGAGTTAGCATTCCATCGTCGGCAGAGAAAATGTGTGAATTTCAAGTTTATTGGAAACTAGCGCCCATAAGGTTATGTCACGCCCCGGGACCCAGCGGAAGCCCGCCCGGCGCGTGCCCAGACCCGCCATATGTCTTCAACATATAAGGCGTCTAAAACAACAATAATAAAAGCAGTAATAAAAGATATCTAGGAGTATCAGAGCATAATAAATGTCTAAATGCTACAACAAGATACAAGGTAAAGCTGAAAGTCCACTAAATAAAAACATAAGTAAGTACAATAGGAATCCCATAACAAGTGCTAAAAGGAGTACATGGTGGTCTCTCTATACAGAGTACAAAACCTCTCCCTCTCTCCCAAAATATAAAATGGAGAAGAAGTAACCACCTAGCGCAAAAGAAACTCTCCCGAGCTAGCTACGCGACACCCTTGCCGCGATCCCGTGAAAAGAAGATGTGGTGCATTCAGCTAAATCGTAATTGCCCCACTGGATTTTTAATAGTTCTCATGCCCCTCGTTTTGTGTTTTACTTTCAGAGCCTTCGCACGCTGAGGCATCGATCGCGCGAAGGATGCTTAGCTCGCTAAGCGAGGACCGGTACCTTTGCCTAGGTGTTTACCTTTCTTAAATTTGTAGGTTGAAGAGAGTGAGAGATTTTGTATCCATGTATAGAAGACACTGCTATTTACCTACTTTTCAACTCTTGATTGGATTCCTATTGTCTCTTACCTTCTATGTTTCTTTTAGTGTGGATTTTACATGTTTTAGCCTTATCCTTGTTTGTGCATTTAAATTTATTATGCTCTGATACCCTAATCCTTTTTATTATTGCTTTTATTATTGTTGTTTTAGATGACGCTCTTAGTATGTTGTAGACATAGGCCGGTCTGGGCACGCGCCGGGCGGTATTTCCGTGCTCGGCGTGACAAGATTAATTTGGTATCGAAGAGCCTAGGTTGATGCATTTAGGGGAACCTATTTAAACCTTTCAGGTTTCGGTTTGGACTTATAGGAAATAGGCCTCGTGAGAGACAGAGGTCTATTTCGATTGTAAGCGAATATATCTAGATTGGTAGTCTTGAATAACCTAAAAGTGGAGTTAAATGAATGATAACTCCTAACTCGCGGAGTATACGTTGGCGGCCGACAACGTAACATCGTCGAGTTAGTATAAAGACACTCTTTGACATTTTTTTTCGCATTGATTTGGGTATTTATTATTTGACGCGGGGTTGCGATAGCGTGGGTTATATACTTGCGCTTTTATATTGTATGTCAAATGCCGACTTCTACGCTCTAAGTGTATTGAGCGACTGATGCAGGACTTTTGAGGAAGCGAGATATACCGCCGCTGCCTCCGACAAGAGGTCGTGAGTCGAGGAGTCACTTGTGGCCCTCATGAATCTGGTGACGCAGCAGGCGGTCGCTGCTCGCAGCTGGTGTACGCACTGCACGACAGGAGTATCGGATGCAGCGCCTGCGAGGACCTTCTTCTAAACGAAGCAGCTGCGCTGGGGAGGCCCAGGTCTCGTACTACCCCACATGCGAAAATAGTTGCCCGGGGGGGTCGTCCCCTATACTCGACACTCGCAGGCCTTACGGTAGCCCTTCGGAGAAAGGCATGATCAGCACCACGTAGCTCAGGTGTCTTGACATCGGCGACTTTTCCCTTGATGGTTGAAAGAGCGGAGCGCGGCGCTCAATAGGATGCCTCGTACGATTCAGGAAGCGCGATCCAGATCTTTGATGAAAGAAAAACCGATCACAAATTGGATTTCATTGAGAAGTGGGTGATGTCATATGGAGAAGTTATTCGCGACCACCTTCGTGGAAAGGAAAGAGATAGAGTTTGGCTCGCCACTCACCATTGGAACGCGAGCCCTATAGTGTGGTGTGGTTCATTCCAGGATAATCCCGACACCGACCTACGCAGCGATTTCTTGATGAGATTCAAGGAGCTCTTAATAATCATTAACTTTCTCAGTTCCGCGTTAAGAGGAAAGTGGAGCAGGATCTGCCGAGATGCGCAGGAGGATTCGGAACTGTGGCCGAGGTACGGATAGGGGGCCCTTTAAGCTTCTAACCTATCGCCCCTTTTTGTGCGATGACCGATGAGGATTAAGGCTCAGCATCTTCGGTGATGGACTTCGTTCGCGTATATAGACGGTTGGTTGCAACCCTCCCCCTTCAACTTCCAAGATGGTACCGCGCTCTCAGTTCGTGGAATAGCTGCGCGCAGACTTCAGAGCGTCCAGTGAAAGGCAATACAAAGAAAATGGCATAGATGACTGTCGCGACATTGAGGGTGCGAGGTCAGACGCAACTCTGGAGGCCGTCGAGACATTCCGAGGAACTGGACGTCCAGTCGCGAGGACTGGCTCATCAGCACGGGCAATAGCAGGATTCCGAGCGTCATCAATCTCTGAGTTGCGTGATCTGGCGGTGGTCATTCGTACCCCGCAGACAGTGCTCACCAGAGGCAGGGCAGGTGCTACTCTTGTGCCACGGGAGGTCACATCCTGTCAGACTGTTCGAGGGGTGTTTAGCATCAGCCGCCATCTTCAGCATCGTACCAGTATAACCGATGCGCCAGCCGGGGGAACGCCTTTTAACTCACTGTCGCCGGAAGCCACCTGCCAGCGACAGGACTCGAGGTCACGACGCCCCCGAGACAAGGCTGTACGCAGCCAGACAGGGAGCGGCAGCGGCGAAGTTTGTGAACTACAGTATCAGTTTCATTTGTGGCATTTCGAGTTGTCCATTGTTGTAATTTGGAGCATTGCATCAGATCGGCTATTCGCCGAGTTCTGAGCATTTTCGTTAGTCGTGTTTGCGACATGTGTACCTCTCGAGCCCAGGCGATTGATTGGCGGGTTTGCGGGTAGCATATTGCTATCCTTGTTAGATTTCACAGAATCTGCATTAGTTTTACGTCCCGTCGCTGTTGCCGATAGTGCTAAACGACCTGCCTGACCATTTGGGACTTGGTGACCTGGTCCGCGTTGCCAGTCAGTCGGGCTGTGTTGACAGCGGCCGCGTACCTTGCGGGTATGGCAGAGTTTTGGTCAGGAATGGTAGTCCGAGCTGACCCTAGAAAGTTGAAAGCCACGTGTTGGATTGTTAGATCTGAGGACACACTATGTGTAGCTACCCAACCGAAAGGATTTTTGCTTTAGCGGCTGAAATCTTTCGCATGTGGGATTGATCGTGAAATCGCGTGTGTCCATTTCGAACGCGCCCTAAACCGTAATGATTCTGTGTGCCAACAAATAGATTGGCCTTCCTTGGTGTGTAGTTGTTAGTGGTAGCCTGTACCCTTGGATTGCGAGCTTGAACTTGACTCTCCTTTAGGACGGTGAGCACGAATAGTGGCGCATTTGAGGATTTACTTCCGCTAATGCATATGATAGTCTCCCTACCTAAAATTGGTCGAAGTGTTGAGAGGTTTTGTGGCCTGAAAAGTGCCATTAGCTTTTGGTGATCGATAATGCCTTGAAATGAAGAGTCCCTTGAATCGTCTTTATGTCCCCGAATCTGAGTACTAGTCGTTACTCAATTACAGGAGATTTTATAGATGGTGATTTTGCACTCGTGGAGGAGCACTCCTCACCTGTTTGGGATACCGGTTGGCCGTTCGACTGTAGTCGACTCTCGTGATTTCAAATCTGAACCACGATTGCCAGTTAAACCGTCGCTGAGGCCCATTGACCCTGTCAGAATTGTCCTTGAGTTGTTGTGTACCTGTTAAGATTGTGATAAATGCTGAGTATGCTGTTGATGTTGGAGCTTGAGGTCGTACCTCGAAGGGTTGTGAAATCTAGGTGTGGACATCAGCGAGGATGATTCTGGGCTAAGCACTCTAAACTCTACGCTGTGGAAGGATTCGCTGGAATATAAATCCGAGCCCTCTGGTGATTTTGAACCGTTGCGGATGATTGGGAGCTTTGATTAGATGTGGCAAGTTGGAGCTGCGTAGGCAGGTTGAGGTATTGAGTTGGAAGGCTCCCCTTCACGATGATTGAAAACTTTGTCAAGTTAGCGGTACAAGGAATTAAGTCCTTCAGGAATAGAACCATATATTAGCGACTGATGAATTGACTTGTTTGACGACCGCAATCGGATGAACTTGATAGAAGCTTTCGTTGAAACGGGTGGATTGATCCACCTCTATTCACGAAGAATTGATTGGGACCATGGACAGTACCTGACATCCACTACTATAGAAGGCATTGATCGGAAATTTGCAAAAGTATTGCGTTACTGAGCCTTCTCAAGCTAGCCTCTTGCCTATGCTTGTTGAGAGTTAAATTGGCTTGAGTTAGGACTAAGATGACGATCGTAGTAGCTGAGAAGCTTTTGGAGCTTAGCCCCGACTACAAATATTTGCAGTGGGATTGAGGGTACTCCTCCGAGTGGTGAATTTTGAGGTTGATGAATTGGATAGTGCAACCTAGTCTTTTGATAGTAATCAAAGAAAAGCAAGTTTCCATTTTGGAAAAATTTTTGGCAAAAAATTTTTTTTAAAGGTAAAATGTATGTTTGCACCACGACTCCGCTTGTTGGGGATGATCTGAGATTGGAATACTTTCCTGTGGGCGGATTTGTATACCCTGGATTCGGAATTAAATGAAGACATCTTCAGAACGCACCTGAGCGCCCTATCTATACATTCGGTCACCAAAGACGTACAAAGGATCTAAAGTTGCTTCAATTGTGGCCGAGATGAAAAAGGACTGTCGAGTTTGTAGCCTCGTGTCTAACTTCCAAAAGTAATAGTGGAGCACCTGAGTTCCCGCGGGAAGCTTCGGCAGTTTAAACTGTCCCCTGTGTAAGGGAGAAGATCACCATGGGACTTTGTACCAGATTACTCGCTCTGCAGCTGCATGATGCTATTTCTGGATAGATTGACGAAGTCGGCGCGCACTTATACCTATTCATACCGACTTGGACCGAGAGAAGCTCGCAAACAAGTGTAATTGCCTTGATGAGATTGCGCGACCTTCATGGAGTGCCTACCTCGATTGTAGCTGATCACGACCACCGCCGTTCGTGTCCACTTTGAGGAGTCCAGGACCCTTAGCACCCGATTGGATTTCATACAGCATTCCAATCCCGCAGATGTGAATGGACAGTCGGAGCGCACCATATCAGACTTTAGAGATATGCTCGCGGCTTGTGTGATCGACTTCCAGGAGGATGGTCGCTAAGTCATCTAACTATTGCGGAGTTTCTATAACAACAGTTATCAAGCAAGCATCATAATGGCGCCCTTCGAAGCACTTTATGAACGAATGTAGATCGCCATTCATCTGAGTGAAGTCGGCGAGATTTTGGCTTCTAGGCCTCTGATTGTGCTCCATGATCAGCTGAGGATAAGGTTCAAATAGGGGGGGGGGGCCGCGAAGCCGCTTTTGACGGCGCAGAGTAGACAGAGTAGCTACGCCGATCGATCGACCGAGACTATGGAGTTCGCAATGGAGATCCATTTGTTCTTGAAGGTCTCGCCGACTAGAGGAATCAGAGTTCGGGATTCGGGGAAAGTTTGACCCCCCCGTTTCATGAATCCGTAGAATCTTGGTGAGCGTGATAGTCCGTAGGCATATCCGACTTGCTCTACCACGAACCAATATCGGCGACACAACGTCTCATGTAACGGTCCTTCGAGGAATTCACATGATCCAGCTCAATGTTTGATCTGTACCAGTGGAGCTGCGGATGTGAGCATTCGAAGATGCAACCCCATGAAGATTTTGACCATACGCGAAGTGAAGAATGCTCGAATCGGTGATATCTCGTATAGTGAAGTCCTTTGAGCAACCACGGAGGGAGCCACGTGGGAGCTTGAGAGCTGCGCTGGCAGGAGCGCTATCTCCCATACTTTTCAAATGGAAGCCTATGAGGTATGCTTTTGCTTTGATTTTCGCCGGACAAACTCCTTTTAGAGGGGTGGAATGTAATACACTGGATCTTAGCAATTGCAAAATTCGAGTGTATTGATCTGTGTGTGGAACCTTTCCACAGTTTTGGAGGTTCTTGTCAGTGCCGACCTCCCTGCACGCATTCCCGAGGATGTTGGAGTGGCAACTGGCACCAAAAAATTCCAAAATCTGAATTTTTTGGACAGGCTCTTCTGTAGCCTGCAGCAGGGCTTTTACCTGGAACAACGAACTGGCCTTGTACGTACACCAGTTTGATGGTTTAACCGGTATCATGCCATCGGTCCTTGTACCGGTAATGAGCCGCAGACGCGCGCGACGCCGAGCCTCGGTTGCAAATTTGCGGTCCGCCTGTACGGCGGTACAAGAGCCCGTGTACCGTCATAGGAGCAGATTTCGATGCAGTTGTTCTGGCAGGGTGTTTTTTGCTTATTGTATCAATACTATAACCACACACCTCATCGCCCCTAAGGCTCTTTCTTTGAGCTTGCCTACTTCAGGGAAAAGGTAAGGAAGCTCTCTTTGCTTACTCTTGGTTTAATCTCCCTCTAGCCAGAATTTTGAAGGATTAATCCCTTTTTCTCCTCTTTAGTGCTTCTCCACCATTGAGTGGGAGCTAGAGGCTTGGATTTGGAGCTAAGTGAGGATAGATTTGGTATTTAAAAAGGAATTGTAGAGCTTGATTTGAAGCTCCTACAGAGGTAAGACATTTTAACACCTACTCCTCTAGATTTTAGTTTTAATTGGATTCTTCTTGAGATGAAACCCTAGATTGTTGATATTAGGGGTTTATATTTGGGCATCTTTGAATCTAGGCTTTTGACTAGATTGATTGGATTAAGGCTTTCATTAGGTTGGATTTGGATGAGTCCCTAAATTCATTTATGGAGCTTTAAGGAGATTTTTGCTCTAGAGGTGAGTTCTTCTCACCTATACTTGATTAGCTATAATTTTGAGCTAGTTTTGTTTGTTTGGCCCGATGAAACATGTGTTCTATACCTTTAGTACTAGGACAGAGGACTACCCTTCGTGGAGGCGCACCGAGAGTTTCGTTTTCATCGTTGGTTGGCTTCGCTTGAATGGGCTAATAAATGCCCTATGCCTTCCTACTGGTTGTAAATATGTTTAATCGATTTCTTATTGCTAAATGGGAATTTATATGAATGCTAGAGCACTTAAATCAAGGGTGCCTTGTTTATATGAAAATTTCACTATATATAGAGCTATAATAAGTAGACATCAATGCATACGGGAAATGTGTTATTTTTGCAATGAAAAATACATCTCTTATGATGTATGAGACTTGGAATATGTACCTTGGAAACATAGTTGCCAATGTTTGACATAGAGAGTAAGAGTGTCATAAAGGCACTTTAAACTAAGTAAACTATGCAACTGGCAATATAGAGACATATTGATAGGCCACTACAATATCTGCTATACTTCTGTTAGAGACATATGACATAGGGATTGCCAGTTGAGAACCTGACACATTCCATGTTATTTAGACATGAGACTTGGTATCTTGCGACATATCGTTGACTACTTGCCATTCGTGGCTGCAATATCGCAACTATCTTGTGACGGGTCGCTCCCTACAAGCCGGCACTCCCTGGAGATGGCCACGCGATATCATAATTCGCCGTGCGCGATTGCGCCGAAATTGGATGCGGGCCAAGGCTTCATTCCAGGGTGGGGATATGTACACCTACGGGGGCATTAGCTCGCACCGCAGACAGCCGTACGGGTGGGTCTCAGGTGCCATAGACACCTTCGGGTGGTCCTCTTACAGATTGGACGTTTATATACTCCGTTTTATGACATGTGATAGATGATGCTTAGAGTAATTATTGACATTTGACTAGAATAGTAAACAACGGGAACTTTACTATTATCGGCATCTGTGAACGCATTATGATAGTTGGAGACTCGACTTCATGTATAGTCTGCTTTCATACTTTACTATTCATACCGCTAAGTTAAGAATTCATGTCGTTTAAGGTTACATTTTTTACCTTACCTCCAGCCTCTCTACTTTTATAGTCACTCTGACATCTTTCTGTAGGCTTTGGGCCTTGTGGTGTCATTTCACGGAAGTCAGTAATTGCTCCACTGGGAACTAGTTTTAATGTGGGTTCTCATGCCCCCCCGTTTTGGTTTAGCTTTCAGAGCCTTCCGCCCGGGCGAGCACGG
>NC_033633.1:8335765-8382552 GCF_001540865.1 Ananas comosus | reverse complement strand
GCCTCCGCCGGCGTCGAAGGCTCTGAAAGTAAACCACAACGCGGCATTCAGAACTATTAAAAATAGTTCCAGGGGCATATTACGACTTTAGTGAATGCCACCACAAGGCCAACAGCTATAGAAGATGTCTAGTGACTAACATGTAATTAATTAGACGGTAAGTAAAATATAATACCTATAAGCATCAAAGTCTCCCTTAGAATAATGCTATAAAAAAAACATATGAGTACGAAAAGCAACTATGCATGAACGTAATAGTCTCCAAACTATCATAATGTTCACAATGCGAATAGTAAAATGCCGATCGTTTACTATTCTAGTCAAAGTCCCATAATACTCTAAACGTCTCATGAATAACTCGAAGTTCAATCTGAAGAGCCCACCCGAGGCTGTCTAAGCGCACTGAGACCCACCCGTAGGCTGTCTGGGCCCCGGTGCCGAGCCTAATAGGCCGTTGGTATCATCATCCCACCTAGGAATGACCTGGCCCACGGCCAATCCACTCGCTGCCCAATCCTCGCACGGCGAATATGTATCGCCGATGGCATCTCCGGATGCCGCTTGTAGGCGAGCGGACCCTCACAAGCTGTGCGACATCGAGACAATGGCAAGTAGTCAAACAATCAGTTGCAATACCAGTTCCTCATGATCTAATAGCATGGTATATAGGTAAATGTCTTCGCGGCCAAAGTCACTATTTCATAATATCACAAATAATGGAATATAGTTCGAGTGTCATGGGTATATCAGTCTCTATGTTGCAGTTACATAATTCTCTAGTCCAAGTGCCTCATTATGACAACTATGACTCATTTGTTTCCCAACATGGATAGCTAAAGTTCAAGAACTTATAGTTCTAGTCAAATCGAAGCATGAATCATTGATTTCTATCATCTCGTGGAATTTCGTCGCATGCATCTTAACAAGCACATTGTCTCTCTCTTCTCTCTACATTTAGAGTAAAGTTTCTTGATACCACAACATGTGAGTTCTGAAGCATATCAAAATCTCAAATGCTACTAAACATGAATATGCATGAATTTAAGGAGCTGAGCACTTTAACCATGGAGGAATTTCCTCCAATTTCAAGGGAAGCCACCACATGACAATCCTCTCTTATCGCGGCAAGGGGATCGCTTAGCTAGCTAGCGAGGAGCGGTACTTTGCCTAGGTGGTTTACTCTTTCTTTTTGTAGTTGAGAGAGAGTGAGAGATTTTGTATCCATGTATAGAGACCACCTATGTACCTACTTTTAACTCTTGTATTTGGGATTTCCTATTGTTCTTACTCTATGTTTCTTTTAGTGGATTTACAGTTTTATCCTTATCCCTTGTTGTAGCATTTAGACATTTATTATGCTCTGATACTCCTAGATGCCTTTTATTATTGCTTTTATTATTGTTGTTTTTAGACGCCTTATATGTTGTAGACATATGGCGGGTCTGGGCACGCGCCGGGCGGGCTTCCGCTGGGTCCCGGGGCGTGACAATATCAATATACTAACTCTAGTGTTCTTTACATTCTTTACTTTCATCATATCTTTATACTAACTCCGGTGTTCTTTATGCCACACATTTAATACTATCTCTAGCCATTGTTCTTTATGCCACATTTTGTTGCTAACTTTAGCAATTGTCATTCTTTAATGCCACACATTTGCTAACTCTAGCTTTCATTCTTACATTTCATCGTCCTCATGTCATATGTCACTTGTTCTTTAACTTTACTAAGTTTTTATCACCATACATGCATATATAGGGTTATTACATTTCTTATTGGTTCTCAACCATCATGATGCACTTAAACTCACAAAATGCAAACATCCACATTATTATCATCTCATTACCCTAATCATGCATGCAACAATTATATATGTATGCTCAAGAAGTGACATATTAGACATAAAGGGAATTCCAACAAGTTTGGAGAGCACCACCCATCTTGTAGGCTTTCTTAGGTGCTACGGTGAATTTCTCGGGATTTTTAGCCGCCTAGTTCGCTACCTGCGGCAAAACGAAGCCATATTAGGCCATTTTGCTCATATCTTTACATAGGCTTTTCGTAATGTCAATCCGAGCGCACCAACGCGTCGGAAATACCCCCAATTAGGTTTTTTTAGAGGGTCAATTTCACTTTGGAACCCTCACAAGCAAAAGCCCTAAATTTGGGTGCCCTAACTTCACATATACCAAATCTAGGGTTTTGATCTCAAAGATAAGCAAAAGAAAGCATAATCTACTCTAAAGGTTCCATAAAAATCATTCTTAGCTCAATCCAAACCCTAGTTTGGATTCTACCATGAAAGGGGAAGAAGCTTACCTTGCAAGCTTTCCTTTCTTTGTGCTAGGGAAGAAGATGAGGGAGTTGCTTCACTCCTTGGTCTTCTTCCACCTTTGTCTTCTTCTTCTTCTCTTTCTTTCCTTTCCTTTCTTCTTCTCCTTCTTGTCTTCTAGAGAGAGAAAGAGAGGAGAGAGTGTATGTGAGGGTGAGGGAAATAAGAAAGAAGAGCTCTCATACCCCATAACATAACCCGTTTGTTACATAATTGCAAATAAGCCCTTCAGCTTTCACTTTATTAAACTGCCAGAACTAGGCAGATTTCGTGCTCGCGGACCGGTCTCCCTGACCTAGAACCGGTCCCAGAGAGCTCTCCCCGCGGGCAGCCAGGGCCCCCGCGCAATGCAACCGGTCTCTCCCAGAGGGACCGGTCTCTCCCCGCAGGGACCGATTCCCAAGAGCTAGTTTTCTGGGACTTAGCCGATTTTTCAGCCTTCTCATTTCTCACGCGTTCTGGGGCCGGTCTCTCCCACCAGGGACCGGTCCCCGAGAGCTCAAAACCTGCAGAATGCAGATTTTTTATTCTTTAACTCTCGAAAACCTCCCACAATGCACTTTTACTCATTTGAACACCTTCGGACTTTCCGAAGGATACCAACCTCGCACTTTGGTCAATTTGACTAAAGTTCGATATTTATTTTTCGAATTTTCGGTATATTACATTCTCCACCCCTTAAAATAATTTCGTCCGCGAAATTACGCATACCTTAACTCGTCGACTCAAATAAGTGCGGATACTCTCTCCACATGGTCACCTCGAGCTCCCAAGTGGCTTCTCGCACCGCATGGTTGCTCCATTGGACCTTCACATATGGAATTCTGCGACTCCGCAGCTTTCTTTCTTTTCGATCGAGGATGCACACTGGGTACTCCTCATAAGACATATCCTTACGTAACTCCACGGGTTCGTACTCCAATACATGTGTCGAGTTTCGGATATACTTTCGAAGATTTGACACATGAAAAATATTATGAACTCCCGCGAGTCTTGGTGGTAGTGCGAGCTTGTACGCTACAGCACCCACACACTCCAATATCTCAAATGGTCCGACATAACAGGGACTTAGCTTCCCATGGACCCTAAACCACTTTACTCCTCGCATTGGCGATACTCTCAAAAATACGCGGTCTCCAACCGTGAACTCTAAATCCTTTCTTCGCTTGTTGGCATAACTCTTTTGCCGAGATTGGGCCGTCACTAACCGTTGACGGGCAAGGCGAACTTTTTCTTCCGCCTCCCGCACTACATCCGGGCCAAGAGCCGTTCTCTCGCCCACGTCGCTCCAATGAATAGGAGAACGACACTTTCGACCATATAGTGCCTCAAATGGTGCCATCGCTATACTCTCTTGATAACTGTTATTATATGCGAACTCCGCCATCGGCAAGAAATCATGCCATCCTCCCTTGTAATCTAGTACACACACTCGAAGCAAGTCCTTGAGGATCTCTATTGTCCGCTCCGACTGTCCATCACTCTGAGGATGAAACGCCGTGCTAAAGTCGAGCCGTGTGCCTAGCGCGTCTTGCAAGCTCTTCCAGAAGTGGGATGTGAACCTGGGGTCTCGATCCGATACAATTGATACCGGAACCCCATGAAATCTCACAACCTCGTCGAGATAAACTTGAGCTAACTTGTCTCCCGACCACGTAGTATGTATCGGCAAGAATTGTGCCGACTTTGTCAATCAATCCACTATCACCCATATCGCATCGTGTCCGCCTTGTGATTGAGACAAACCGGTAATAAAGTCCATCGCTATATCTTTCCATTTCCAAACAGGTATTGATAGACTTTGTAGCTTTCCCGCCGGAAACCGGCGCTCTGCTTTCACCTGTTGGCACGTTAGACACTGCACCACGAACTCCCCAATATCTCTTTTCATGCCCGGCCACCAATAATGCGCTTTTAAGTCCTTATACATTTTAGTGCCGCCGGGGTGTATGCTATAGGGAGATTGATGCGCTTCCTGCATGATCACCCTTCGAATGTCATTATCTTTAGGCACACACCATCGATTTCGGAATCGAAGTGCGCCATCGGCTCCAATGCCAAAATCCTTGGCACTACCATTCTCAACTTCACTCCGTACCTTTTGAAGATAAGGATCCGAAGCATGTAGTTCTTTGATCCTTTCCAATAGGGTCGGTTGCACAACTAATGCGGCAAGTGTAGCCGGCACTCCCGGCGCTACCATTTCCAACCCAAGCCTTTACATCTCCTTTTGCAATAGCGGTTGAGGCATAATTGCCATCGCTAAGTTCTCCGCCGATTTTCTACTTAGAGCATCGGCCACGACATTGGCTTTTTCCGGGTGGTATAGTATAGTGACATCATAGTAACCACCGCCGCTGTCGCATGTTCAACTCCTTCTAGGTGAACAAGTACTTGAGACTCTTGTGATCTGTGTAGACTTCACAATGCTCACCATACAAGTAATGCCTCCATAGCTTTAACGCGAAGATCACCGCAGCTAACTCGAGGTCATGAATCCGGTAGTTTTTCTCATAACTCTTTAATTGGCGTGATGCATATGCAATAACCCGCCCATTCTGCATTAATACACACCCGAGACCAACATATGAGGCATCACTGTACACTACAAAAGTCTCCCCCGGGGTCGGCAAGGCAAGCACCGGGGTCGACGTCAACCTGTTCTTCAACTCTTCGAAGCTTCGATCACAATCGTCGCTCCACACGTACTTTACTTCTTTATGGGTAAGGCGCGTTAGCGGAGTGGTTATTTTAGCGAACCCCTCCACGAACCGCCGGTAATAGCCCGCAAGTTCGAGAAAACTGCAGACCTCCGCTACACTTGTCGGGCGAGGCCAATCCTTTATTGCCTCTACTTTCTTCGGATCTACCGAAACTCCTCACCCTATACCATGTGACCCAAGAATGTGACCTCCTTCAACCAAAAGTCACATTTCTTCAACTTTGCATAGAGCTTCTCTTGTCGGAGTATTTGTAGCACAGCTCTCAAATGCTCCTCATGCTCTTCCTCACTCTTCGAGTAAACCAATACGTCGTCTATAAACACCACGACGCATCGATTCAACAACGGCCTAAAGACTCGATTCATCAAGTCCATAAATACTGCCGGGGCGTTAGTAAGCCCAAACGGCATTACCGTAAACTCACAATGGCCATACCGCGTACGGTACGCCGTCTTGTGCACATCCTTCATCCTAATCTTTAATTGATGATACCCCGATTGGAGATCAATCTTCGAATACACCTTCGACCCTTGCAACTGATCGAATAAATCGTCAATCCTTGGCAACGGGTACTTGTTCTTAATCGTTACTTTGTTCAACTCGCGATAGTCTACGCAGAGTCGAAGTGTGCCATCCTTTTTCTTCACAAATAGCACCGGAGCTCCCCACGATGACACACTCGGCCTCACGAAGCCTTTATCAAGCAAGTCTTGTAGTTGTACTTTCAACTCCTTTAGCTCCACCGGTGCCATTCTATACGGAGCCTTCGAAACTGGTTCCACCCTGGGAATCAAGTCGATAACGAACTCGACCTCCCAGTCCGGTGGCAACCCCAGTAACTCCGCCAACTCGTACACTTTATTAAACTCCGTAACATGAGGGTGAGGAAAATGAGAAAGAAGAGCTCTCATACCCCGTAACATAACCCATTTGTTACATAATTGCAAATAAGCTCCTCAGCTTTCACTTTATTAAACTGCTAGAACTGGGCAGATTTCGTGCTCGGGGACCGGTCTCCCCGACCTGGGACCGGTCCCAGAGAGCTCTCCCCGCGGGTAGCCAGGGCCCCCGCGCAATGCAACCGGTCTCTCCCAGAGGGACCGGTCTCTCGGGGACCGGTCTCTCCCCGCAGGGACCGGTTCCCGAGAGCTGGTTTTCTGGGACTTAGCCGATTTTTCAGCCTTCTCATTTTTCACGCGTTCGGGGACCGGTCTCTCCCACCAGGGACTGGTTCCGAGAGCTCAAAACCTGCAGAATGCAGATTTTTGATTCTTCAGCTCTCGAAAACCTCCCACAATGCACTTTTACTCATTTGAACACCTTCGGACTTTCCGAAGGGTACCAACCTCGCACTTTGGTCAATTTGACTAAAGTTCGATATTTATTTTTCGAATTTTCGGTATATTACATCTAAGCAGGCATAGAAAGACAGATAGATAGATAGAATTGTATGAAAGCAGTAACGATATAGCATAAAATAATGCGAGTATCCAACTATGCCTCAATCCAACAGATGAATGCATGAACTACATAGTAAAAGCTAACTACCTCACTACTATGTTCAACAAGAATACTTGTTCAATAGTTTGCCCAATCACTCGGTTAGCCTGGAGGCTCGCGCTCAATCTCACGTCTCAATCCCACGGCTCACCTACAGGTGCCACAACTCAATCTCTATCTCGTAGGTGAGGAACCTCTTACACATGGTGAGAATCTACTCACTTACCCAACTCTCAATCTCGTAGGTGAGGAACCGCTCACACATGGTGAGAATCTACTCACTCACCTGAGGCCGTCTGCGGGACCCAAAAAGGCTATCCCTCAGGACCCAAAAAGGCTATCCCTATCGTGTGACAACTCCGGAGTGCACTGCTTGTGTGCAACGACCGCCTCAAGCTTTGAACAGACATATGAGTATAATCAAATCCTCGTCACTGAGGATACCCTACCACTCTAGATAACATCACTTGGGAACTAGTTCATCCCTAAGTTCAACATGCAACCAGTGTTTCCTCTATACTTTACTTATCATGCCACTCGTCAAGTTATTTACTTATCTAGATGCCACTCGTTCTTTGGTTCTCGTCAACACAAGGTTAAGTTCACCCTTTACTTTACCACTATAGGGTTCTAGGTCACAATTTCCCTATTCTCATGCATCCTAAGTCCAGTGCTAAACTCATGTTGCTACACTACTAAGGATCATGCAAGAATTAATGGAAATGCAACTATTTAATACCCTATTATGCATAATAGTTACACTAGTCCAAATGCCATTCGTTCTTGTTTAAGTGTTCCCAATACACTAATTACACATCCAATAGGTTTTCGTCTACCAAGGATCAAATCAATATTTATCATCTCATTATAGGGTTACTAATCAACATATCTCAATCTCATGCATACAAGGCTCAAGTGTTAAACAAGTAATACAACACTACCTCTAGCATGCAAGAATATATAACAACTAATTAAGCAACCTATAATGCATCATGCTCAATATGCATAATTGATCAACCATAATCCTTAGACATAGGGAGCAGTTCAACTGCTTCGGGATGGTCACCACCCACCTTTTACAGCATTCCGATTGCTCGTCGTCACTCGCAATCGGCGTCCCGCGGCGCACGCCGCTCGGCTCGACCCTATTCACGCGCGACCACCGAACGACCTCCGATCTGCGATCCGGAAATTAAAGGTCTTCGGTTTCTTGTTACGATGCTCGGAATCCGATCCCGCGATTTATGGATGCCACCTCGGCCCTCCAGGTGAAAACGAATGCCGGAAGGTCCTTTTCTTCAATATCTTTACACCGGCTCGACGAACCGCCGAACTGACTTCGCCAACGCGTTTAAACACCTAGCAATTAGGTTTACATATGATCAATTTAGATCAAACCCTACTATTTCTCAAAACCCTCATTTTGAACCCTAGGTCACAACTATGCAAAAATCCATCATGTAGCCTCTAGATTCAAGCATCAATCAACTCCTTAGCATGCTAGGGTTCACCCAAATCCAGTTCTAGAGCTTACAAATGGAGTTCCAAAGATCTACCATTAAAGCCCTTAAAGCTTACCTCAAGAACTAGCTCCAATGGCTAAGAAGAAGAAGAAGAAGATGAAGGTGATGATCCCTCTTCTTTGCTTCTTCTCCACCAATCCCTCCTCCAAAATCCACCCTTTTTGAAGAGAAAGAGAGCTTAGAGAGAGAGAGGGATATGCTTTGGGCTCATTTGTGAGGGAGAGTGGGAGAGAAATGAGAAAAAACCCTTCTCATATAACCCTATTATGCAAAAATTACAAATAAGCCCCTCAACTTTCCTTTTTGCTCACTGCCCCCGTGGGGCCATTTTTTGTACAAGGGACCAGTCCTTGGACTTGAGGGACCGGTCCCCGTAGGTCCAGAAAAATAACATTTTAGGACTTAGCCAAATTTTCAGCTTTTTCATCTTTTCTTCTTCATTTTCGTTCGTTTTCGCTCGTTTGGCCTCCGATTCTTTTCAAATCGAACCGAGACTCTCCAAACATGTTTTCGAGCGTGTTTTCATCATCTTTTCATCCACTCTAACACCGGATTTAGTTCAGGACCCAACATAGCCTTTCGGATCCCTCTTTGCGCCTACGCGCACCGAAACGCCCGAATGCTTTCGGACTTAACCGGAACTTCACAGAAACCACTCAAATGGCTCTCCAACCAAATGTACACCGTAACTTCATGATTTTAGAAATCCGGTACCTTATATTAAGATTGAAGGAAATTAAGCTTAAGTGTTGAATTTTAGTTTATTGATAGAGTTCTTAGTATTGTTGTTTTAGTTCTTTGGAGAATCATTGTTACTGGTCCAGAGGTGGTTTCGGTGAGTTTCCCAGCGGCTTCGCGACTTCTAGCTTTGCCGGATTTGCGCTAGAGGTGGGTTGATGTTTAAGCTACCGGAATTTCCGGATCTTCTCCTAAATTTAGTAGTTGATAGCATGTATGTTTGGTCATTTGTATATCATGTATTTAGCTCAAACTAGTGATTTGCATGCTTATGAAATCTGAGTTTGGAGCTTAAATTGTTAGTTAAATAATATATGTTGGACTTGGACTTGACTTAGGAGAAAACTGGCGTTTCTACACTGTCATATGTTAAAACTACCAGATTTAGCTTTATGAGTCCTTATTTGTTTGTATCACCGCAGTTTGTGGGCGGTGGATACCCAGGATAGTGTAGAATATATTTACGCTCGTGCTGGGATGCTAAGCTTATTGTTACAGCAGTATTTAGGTTGTTCCGGATTGTCGGGTGCCATTGAGGTTGACGGTGGACCTAGATTGCTATTTTTGCATCAGATTGTGCCGAGGGCACGTGAGTTTGATTGTTAGACCAGTTAGACCCTATTTACTTGATTATAGTCTGTGAGAGCCTAATTGAGCTCGACAGAGACACGCTTGCATACTCGGTTGGGTAGCGCCCACGAGTGCCACTCCGGAGTTGGGCTTTGTGCGTTTGCATTGGTGTCGTTGTGTCCTTGTTGGACTTGCTCTCCACGAACGGTTGAGCGTGGAGGTAGCTGTATAGCTTCGACAGGTGGAACGGATGTATTCAGACCCTGGGACAGATGTATTCACAATCCCTAGTGAGATTGGGTCAGAGCTTGCCTTATTCTACAGATAATAATGTCGTATCATGATAGTATAGTGGCATGTAGCTGTAGATTGTTTTCAGCTCCTTTATTATCATTGAGTATATCATCTGTAGACTTAGTGGGTGAGCCGTTGAGATCGGTAGCGGTACCCACTGAGGACTACTTTTGTAGTAGTTCTCACGCCCAGTTGTGGATCTTTTGCAGAGCCTTCGGTTGCGGCTGCTGCTACTGCTGATTCTGATCGCGAAAATGGTGTTGCGAGTTAGAGCCCTTCCTGACGAGTTGCAGAGCTAGAGGAGTATCAGCTACAGATAGTTGCAGTTTTTGGTTCTGTACATACTGATGTTATATCTCGCTAGAGCGAGTGTTTTTGTACCAGGATTTTATGTATATATCAGGATTTTATATATGTATTGAACCGATGTTTTATAAAATTCTTTTGTATACGGCGGATTTGTCGGCGTGTTCGGAAAAACGAGTAATCCGAGGCGTGACAGGGCTATTTTTAAAATAATATTTTTTCAGGGGCCAATTGCAAAAAAAGCCCATTTTAAAATTGTTTTCTGTTGAGGGATCTGCATGCATCTTGACTTTTAAGTTTAAATTTTTTTCTGTATTTTACATAATATAATAGAATTTTTGCAAAATAGATTTCTATAATAAACAACACTTAATGGTAAAATCAACCAAACACACAATAATATTTTTTTACAGCACCACATTATTTTCCACTAGACTTTTTTAAAAGCACTGTATCTCACTGCTTAGACCAACAAACTTATAATTTCAGTTTTGAAGGCAAGAATATAACTTTTTGGAATGCCTGAGATAATTTTCGCTGCTCATCATAGCGGAATACCTTCAATAAGCGCTTCTGTTTTTATGGCTCTGCACAAAATTTTTAAATGCTGTCTAATCAAACTGTTTATGGAATAATACAAATTTCACATTTTGAGCGTCGTTCTTTGAAAATCAAAGGACAGCTCCACGGAGTTACAGAATGTCTGATCTTTTTTCTTTCCTATTATTGTTTTTATTTTATTTTGTTTGGAAGCTCTTCAAACTCTTTTGTCTTTTTGATATTTTTTAGGTTTCCGAAACAAACTGTTTTTGGATTGTGTACATTTTAACCTTCTAAGGTTGTCTTTTATACATAAGAACCGTTTCATTACCAACGAAAGAGAAGCTTGCTTACTTCCTGCACTAGTCGAAGTCGCTGAAAGCATGAACTTAAATTTGTTTACATGTCAAAATCTAATCTATGCTTTTCATATAAAACAGCTCTCTGAAAGGTAGAGGAAAACCAAATATGCCAACTGATGAAAAGAATGTAAAAGAATGATGTAAGCTAATAAAGAAATTCCGAGTTCGAGTCTAAAATCTTTGTACTTTAGATCTGGGTTTAAAAGGGATTGCTTGGAAGCCATCGATCTTTTATTTCCAAACAACAGTTGGTCTCAAGGACACATCTGTTCCATTCATCAAATAAATCTGCTTCACAGTATATACCAAAGCTTTCTCAAACTAACCCTAAACAAATCACACTATAGGAGTCAACAGCGGCTTGTTCGTCACGTGTGCCTCTAGGTTTCCAAGAACCAGGTCCGCCATTGCTTTGCGGGTCTCCCATGTCGCACTTGCCACATGCGGCACAACCACAACGTTTTCCAAACTAAACAGCTCCTCCGGCACGTACGGCTCCTTCTCAAACACATCTAGACCAGCCCCCCCTAGTCGACCCTCGAGTAGGGCAGCAATGAGCTCAGACTCGTCTACATGCGGCCCGCGGCCGATGTTTATGAGCACCCCATTCGGGCCTAGGGCATCAATGACCTGGCGGTTGATGATATGATGGGTCTCCTCCGTCAGCGGACACGCAACCACCAGCACGTCACAGTGTGATGCCAGGTCAATAACACTTGGGTAGTATTTGTAGTTTGGGTAAGGTTTTTCTGATCTTGAGTAGTAGCTGATGGGACAGTCAAATGCTTCGGCGCGCTTGGCAATGGCTAAGCCAATCCTGCCAAGCCCAAGAATGCCAACTCTTTTGCCACTGAACTGCAGAGACATTACAGTAAATACAGAGTCAAGAGCTTTTTAACTCAAATTTAACAATTACCTGATTGAATTGAAAACAATTTGTCCATAAGTTCTCTCACAGCTGCATTTACAACAACAAATCTAACAGCAGCTGTGGAGAAAGAATCTTTTCACATATATAACAAGATTTAGACTCATCTATATAAGCACTTTCAATGCAGAAAAGTAACCTAGGTCAAAACCCAAGCAAGGACAGGCACGACATAGATGCTCCCAATCCTGATCTTCGGAAAAAGAAAAAAGAAAAATGTAAAACAAAGAAGCATTTTTGGTGGTATGCAACCTTGCTATAAAAGCGGAGAGGCAGAAAGACTACATAAATTAAGCCGCTGGGCAAAAGAAAGGTGTGTCTGGGCCTGTTTGGTCACGCAGTGCGGCCTGTCTGTGCAGCTTTTTGAGACAGCTCCCCTTGGGGAGCTTTCTCAAAATGGGCCTTTTGTGTGGTCACATGCCGCGAACGCGCGTGTGACCATGTGACCAGACACTGTCTCACATTGTCGTTTCGCAACTATAGCAATCCCCCAAAAAAATAAAAATCTGATAAAAAGGAAAGTCTCATTTAAGAGTGCGATGTTATGGGCAACAGGATTAACTCATTCAAGCTAGCAACAAGAACTTCGCATTATGTAACTGTGAAAATGAATATATACAAGTTAGGACGGATTGAATGAGGGTACAATAATTTATTCATGTAACAACACTTAAAATAGGAGATATTCATATATCTGTATGGTAATTTGTTAAGGTACCGACATAACTGGCTCGAAGTTTTAGGATTATTCCTAAACATATTATAAGCATACAATTTTTTATATACTTTACAAGTCTCTAAGTAGGCTATGAAGCAATTAAAGAGTCAGAAAAGCAAGTCAATAGATAGTAGGCACTATATCTTGTTTAACATCACCGAACTTAGAAATCTAGGATTCAGTAAATCTCGAAGGAAATATCAATAGATATTGGCCTACATTAGCATTTTTGGCAGTTGATCATTCTCCTCCAGTTGTTCCACTGAGGTGCTTTAAAATCCATGGGCGGTGGTGGATGAAGTTTGGTCCTGATAAGCAACTTCATCACGTGGATGACTATATCTTCGACTTTGAGTTTAGGACCTTTCAAGTTAATACCATTGTGATGCAACTTTTAGTGTGTAGGACATGTAGGGCTTGTGAGTGCAGGTATGCTGAAATAGATGTCACAAATTTTTGGTCATTATTCACTACAAGAAAGATAAGCTTTTGTGGAGAATTATTTGCGGCCAATTTGAGTATCCCACAATGTACTTACCTTTTGTGGAGAATTTTAATTTTCCCCACTACTAATCTTCATATAAATTTCAAAGTACAGATTGCAGGGATTTTTTCCCTTTTGCCACAAATTCGCTATAATTTTGTGGCCACCTATAATATTTGGTCACAAAAAGCGAAGTGAATAATGTGGCGACAGCCGGCACCAGAAATTTTATATTATTCTGTGGCCATTTACAATATATGGCCACAAAAGAAATGGTGTTGAAATTTCATCAACTAATTTATGGGGATTTATAACAATTCGCCACAAATTATTTTTGCATTTTGTGTTTATCTTTTTCCACAAGACATTATACCCACCAATTTTTTTTTGTGCGCGCCAACATGAAAATGTTTTTGCAGATATAATAAACTTAAAAAAAAAAAAAACCTTTACCATGATTAGACCCCCACCTACCCTCTTTCTCTGATCTCTCTCTCTCTCTCTCTCTCTCTCTCATTTGCTCCCCTTATTCCTTCATGGATCCTTCATCTTCTCCTTCCCTTCCTAATCGCTGCCCTCTTGCTGCAACTCTGGCACGGCAGGGCCTGTCTCCACCTTGATCCGCGAGGCCGTGGACTACCCCCACAACTACATGCGCTCCTCCCCCGTTGCACGCGCCGCGTCAGCTACGATTGCGCATGCAACCAACTTCGATCCCTTGCTCGTTTGCACACGCAACCAAGCTTTGTTCGCTCAAGGTCTCTTCCCACTCCCTTAATTAATTTTTTTGATTTTTTATTAATTTTTGTTGGAAAAAATCTCATGAGAAATTAGAATTACATTATTAACTTTATTTACAAATCATTAGGGTCTTTAGTATGAGGGTCAATTTTGTTTTTTTTTTTTATTTTCTTTGTTGATTAATATTTTTTTAGTACTAGGGTTGTTCAAGATGTTTGGTTTCGTCCTTTGTAGATAGTTTTTTGTACACTATTGGTCTCATTATTGATTTTTTATATAAACTTGAATCCCTAAGACTTTTTAAGATTCTAAGTGTTGTTTTCTATAGAGCATAATTTTTATTTAGGAAGACAAAGCAAATATACTAAAAAAATTTTCTACATTGCTAAGTTTTTTTTAATAAATAATTGATTTTGTTTGCTATTTATAGTCAACTTGATTCTAATTGTAATAATATAATCGATTTTATTGTAAGTATTTCCAACATAGCTAAGTTATAAATTTATAACATCATAATGACAAGACTAAGGATGGGGTCACACCCTTTTGTTTTACATTATACTATAACACTATAGGAGTCTGTATTTAGGGTGGAAAAAAGAAAAGGGATACCTTCGTGTGTAAAAAGCTATATCTTACACTATCTTCTGAGTATTTTAGGGCTTTATTTTAATTTTTAGAAATATGATTTTTTTATGCAAATTGGAGCTTCTCGTTTATATAACCTCTGATTTATGTTTCTTCTTACAATAAGAACGTGCTTAATTTTTCAAGTGTGATTAGTGGGATACATATAATGAGGGAAGGGGTTACAAGAAAGAAGCCAATGGAATGATCACTTTTTTAAACTTCAGTCGACACTTGGCAACAAATGAGCCATATGTGTTAGCATTTCAAGTAGAACAAGTGTATTATGTGACAAACAATAGAAATCTTGATTGGCGAATGGTGGTAAAAACATTACCTCGTAACTTTTATGATATTCCTATTGTTAATGAGGAAGAGTCTAGTGATGATGAACCTGCTTGGGATAAGAATACGACATTGGATTCCCTACCTGACTATGCTATTGGCAATGATGACGCTACCACATTGTTAAATCGTGATGATGTTACTGGTTTTATTATTCAAAAAGATCACCTATTACACAAAGTAAATGATGATAGACGTACTGATGATTTTATTGATGATAATCGGGAAGAAGAGGAATGGGAAGAAAGTGAAGAAGATGATTTGTAATAATAGTAAGTATGGCCAATTTAATTTGAAAATACACTTCATGAATCTTTCTTTGATTAACATTTTTACATGTATCTTATATGTCTTACGTTGTTTAGATAGAAAATGATTTATGCTTTATTTACTTAAAATTTATCTATTTATTTTATATTGTCTTATTAATTTGGCATTTTGGCATGTTTTTACTAACCATTGTAGGTGTCATGGCCGGCAAATATAAAGAAGGGAGTAATCGGAGAAGACTTGGCAGCACAATGATGCGTAGGGAGCAAGAGGCTCGACCTGAAATTCCATCAACCGAGGAAATAGGGGAGCATCGACCCCGAATAGAGATAAATAGATCAAATCACCAGATGGAGCAAACTAATGGACTTGATGTCCAAATAGCAGTAGTGCAGGTATAGAACTTTTTTGTAGAATAAGTGTACAAGTTTTGAATGCTTTATTACAATAGTTTATGATAATATGACCAGCTCATAATATTTTGATTGTTTTAATACTAGCTTCATGTTCTGAAAGAAAGCGGACACGAGGAAAAACTATTGGTTTGAAGTGGGTGAAAAAAAGAAAAGAAGAAAAGACCAAACCTGGAGTTGATATGCCTAAAGATTTACAATGTGCAGTGGGTACAAATGCACAACAGTTTATTAAATTATTAGACAACATGCTCCTTTAAATGTAGAGAAGTTGAGTAAAAGACCCTTACATTCCATCGATAGGATGGTGAAAATTGTTCATGTAATGTATCTCAACTTTTTCCTTTGTTCCCTTAGCAAGTTATTTACATATCTAATTTTATATATTTTGTTCTCTCTATTTTTATTGTCTTTTCAGGAGAAATTCACCCTTCCAAATCAAACTTATGTCCTTGGAGTCATTATACACCAACTCCGAAGTCATTTCAACAGTTGGCGCTATGACTTGCACCAATTTCATTACAAAAAATACAAAACAGATGAACAAAGGCGTGCTCACTGCCCTAGTGACATCGATCCAGATCAGTGGAATTGGCTCATAAACTATTGGAGCGATCTGAAATTTAAGGTAGAAAAAAAGTTGAATAGTGATTACTAATTGTCATCTGATAAATAAATTTATTAGTTGTTGTTTCTTGAATGTAGAAAATTAGTGAGGTAAATAAAGCAAATAAGCCGAAGCAAATGATGCTCGCTCGTGTTGGTACGAAATCCATTGCAAGAAATCTAACTGAAATGTTAAGTTCTTGTATTTATGAAAATACTTAAATGTTTATCATAGTTGCAGGTCTGAATTTTGTTTTTCAATTTGTCTCATAAAATCATTTGACATCTAGTACGCATCTATACGAATGTATAGAGGAAGGACTTATAAGAGAATGAACGAGAAAACAATGAAATATCGGAACAACCTGTATATATGAGGTTATCGGAGAAAGTTAGAAAAAGGACGGAACATGGGTTGATACAAATGCTAAGGAGAAATATAAGGAAATGGAAAATCTTCATACAACTCAAATGCAAGAGAAAGGAGAAGATATTCTGACAACTTGTGAAGCTTATACAATTGTACTTAGACACAGATCTGCATATGTTCGGGGTATGGGTCCAGGTCCTGAGCCTTTAGAGAATGGCGGTCTGAGGGGACAACGGCTTCGTGCACAAATATAGGCAGAGATCGAGGTTGAGATGACAGCCCGAATTCAACAGGAGGTAGAGGCACGCATGGCACAAAAAGAGAGTGAAGTACAAGCTCGAATAGAGCAACGAGAGCTGAAGCAGAGACTTATTTAGCTCAAAAAGAGGCACGATTGGAGCAAATGGAAGCCCAGATGCGTGCTGTTAATAAGCACTTATCAGAAATTGGGATGCCTATGCAACCAACATCTGCTAGTCGTTGTAAGTAATAAATCTATACTTTCGATTTAATTTAAATGATTGAAATTTCTAGAAGGTAACATGGATAGCAGTTTTTCTATATTAAATGACAAAACATCAATTTTAGAAACCTTGCTTACTTTTAGTTCAATTAAGATTGAAATATTTGCAATAAGTTCGTATTGCATGAAAATGTTATTTGGTTTTTGAGAAAATGGTGATTTACTATCTAATTTTATTTTCTCTTTTTATTGTGCAGGATGAAACAAGGCATATCAACTTTTTTAACTATATGAGCTTCAGTGATTTCATTTCCCTTTGTCTGGTGGTTTTGAAAGGGGAACAACTGAAGACTTGCACATTTTGAAAATACTTAAAGCATCTTCATATTTTGGATGTTATTTTCTCAGTTTGTTTGAAAGTACTCAAGCTTGTTATGTTTAAGAAATCTTATAACTAGTTGTAAAAGTGGTATCATTAAACAATTTGTATATGTTGGAGATGCATGAAACATTTTGTATGTTTTGGATATTAGTAATGGAACAGCTTATTTTATTGATATTTTGGTTCTTATTTGAAAATTGTTATGCTCAGAGCCTCAATTACTTTTACAATTTTTTATATTGCAAGTGCAACTATATATTTATTTGAATATACTATGTAGAAGGCTAATTAAGAAATTAGTAGCAAATGTTTAATAATTTTGTCTCAAATCAATGGTTGACCCAAAAGATTAAATTTTGTGATGAAATATTGTGTTTGGCCATAAAAGTTTTGAGTTATTATCGATGAATTGTAAAATTTTGACACAAAAAAATTACAATGGCTAATTCTTTGGGAAATAATTAGTGGCCAACTTTTTTTGTCACAGTTGACACAAGTCTTCTGTGGCAAAATAGTTTGCCACAAATGCATGGCTTCTTTTGTGGCAATTTTTTCCCAGCAAATGCTTTCCACATCACAATTGATATACTAATTTTATGCCGAAAATTTTCGTCACAAATAGAATACCTTTTTGTGGAGATAATTACTTTTCCCTACAAGTATATTTTACAACGGGCTTATTATGGCGGACTTGTGGTGCAGAATATTTCGCCACAAAAACTATTTTGTGACGAAATTTGTTCTTATTGTGGCGAAAATTTTCTCCACAAAATGGTTATCTTCTTGTAGTGATTGTTAGGGATAAGATCATACAGGAATAAGAGAACTGCATAGAACGAGGATGATGCTATATTAGGGCTCTCTTGAGATCATTAAATGTTTCCAAACATATTTTGGCTACCAGGACGATTATTTGTAAAATCTAATTATCTTACAACATTAACTAGAATTCTCTCTCATTAAATGTGTTTCTAAATCACTAAATAGACACATCTTCAATGTAAGGTCAAATTTAGCCAAATTAATTCATGACACCAAATGATTTAACTGTACTACTCGGCAGACCCAATTTAGATTCAATCTACATTAACCTGATCTAATCTATTAAAGTTGGACCTGAACACTGGCCATTTTATTATCATCTGTACAACATCTACCATCTCATTTTGTCATCTTCCCTTACGCTCTCATTCTGCCATCTTCCCTTTCAGTCTTGTGTACCAAATTAGACGGCTTTCGTAGTCTACGAGTGATAATTACATATTTTCTGCCATCTTCCCTGTCAGTCTTGTGCACCAAATTAGATGGCTTTCATAGTCTTCAAGTGATAATTACATACTTTCTTCTTGGCAAAGCCGCAGGCCTGCAGCTGAGTCAATTCAGAATATCTCTCTTTCAACACCCATTTCCTTGCCGTCTACTCAGCTTTTCTCCCTTCTACTTGTATGCCCTTTTTTTTCAAATTTCTACCACATAGTTCATATGCTTCTAAATAACTCTGCAGATTACTTGCAATAAGGTTATACACAATCTAACTCCCAACACCACAAAATCTGCCAAGTATTAATACCTATTCTCCGCACAAGAATAGAGACGATAACTCTAATGAGCTGTTAACACTAAATCAAACGTTCCTCATAAAAATGTTAATACTATTGGTATATATTGTAATATCTTATTACTTGTGGGTTTTCTTGTAATAGTTGGACTTACCTTGCTATAAATTTACATTACCCATCCCCTATTTGCGTTTGGGGTCCCATAATCTAATATGGTATCAGATTCCAGTAATTAAACTCCTGAGCCTTTCTTCTTCTCATCCATATCAATTTATCTTTTATCAACTCCTTTCCTTTTTCTTCCTTTCTTTCCCTTACATGGATCCTCCTGCATTGAATCAAATCATTGTCTCCTCTTCATTCTAGTAATGTTGGATCACAATCTTCCTACAAACCATCTCTTCCAAATAAGGTACCATTGATCTCAAATATAAAACATTTTGTTCTTGTTGAACTCACTTTTCTCAACTATCTCACATGGAAGAAAATGTTTAAAAAATGTTTTGATTTGGTAGAAGGTCTGATCACTTGCCCACCTTCAACAGATTCTGAATTTAAAATTTTGAACATTGAAATCAATGTGATACTACTGTCCACAGTTGGATAAATGCCTCCTTATCTTCTTCTATTCTAAAACTCTTCTTAATTAAGGGTGTGAGACATGCCATGAAGCATGGATTACACTTGAGCAATTGTTTCTTGATCATGCCTCTGCTACTCACATACACTTGAAGGATAAATTTCAAAATTTCAAAAAAGGTTCCTTATCAATGGAGTCCTATCTTCAGCAAATTCATTCCCTTGCTTGTTCTTGTAAAGCCATTGGAAAACCAATTTCTAATGAAGATCTTGTTTTACAAGCTCTTAGAGGACTACCTAGCAGTTATTCCACTCTTGTCATTGTTTTGAAAACAAGCAAACCTTACCCTACTATTCTTAATTTGCGTCCTTTTCTTCTCAGTGAAGAAGATCATGTCACTACTACAAGTGTTAATTCTTCTCATGCCTCAGCTCTTCTTTCATCCACATCCACTATCTCTTCCGCACGTGATCATCAATCCAATTTCAATAATCGACCTCCTCAACAAAATAATAACCACAAAAGCCACAATCATAGTTTTAAAGGAAGAGGTAGAAGCAATTACTATAACAAAATGAATTATCAACAACCTATTCCCTTCAACTCTCGTGGTAATAGAAACAGTATTTTTGGGCAGCCTCCTTTTCTTCCTCAACGACCCTCTACTCAATGTCAGATCTATTCGAAGTGGAATCATTCTGCTTTAGAATGCAGAAATTGTTTTAATCACTCTTTTGCTCCCTCTAATATTACAAAATCATTTGCGGCAAATGACTCTTGGCGATTCATCTGAGTCACACTGGTATGCTGATACTGGTCCATCTTCTCATATGACTGGAAATTCAGGTATTCTACAATCTCTCATCACTTATTCTGGATCTGATCACGTGATGGTAGGTAATGGTAGGTATGGTAGCTTTCATTCAATCTCTCATCATGGAGAATTTTCTATATCTACTCCAAATAAAACTCTTCATCTTAAAAATATTCTTCTTGTTCCATCTTTGAAGAAAATTTATTATCTGTTCATTGACTCTGTCGTGATAATGATTGTTTCTTTGAATTCCATGAACATGGTTTCTTGGTGAAGGACAAGGACCAAGACACCACTTCTCAAATGCAGTAGCTTTGGCTCCTTATTCCCTATCAAATTTTTGTCATCTAGTTTGCCAACTTTTTCTCCAACATTTGCACTTTCTGCTTCAAAGTGTTCTTCTCAACTCTGGCACCAACGTTTAGGGCATCTAGGATCTATGGTTTTAGAAGCTTTATCTAAAAATAATTGTATTTCAGATATCTTGAAATACGATTCATCATCTTGTAATGTTTGTCATCTTGGCAAACAAAATAAATTATCTTTCTCTGAGCCATTGGTATCATCTAATAAAGCATTCTATTTAATTCATTCAGATGTGTGGCAAACATCTTGTTCTTGTATCTCCGGATTTCGTTGTTATGTCTTATTTCTTTATGATTTTTCAAATATTGTTGGGTGTATTTATTACATCATAAACATGAAGCGTTTGACAAGTTTGTTGAATTCCATCTCATGATCAAAAATCAATTTGGCACCACTGTCTCATTTTTCCAATTTGATGGGGGTGGTGAATTCACGAATCGAAAATTTGACAATTATATTCGTTCTAATAGCATCCGACATTGTCTTTCTTGTTCAAATACTCCACAACAAAATGATGTTGCTAAAGAAGACATCGACATCTAGCAAACATTATACGATGCATGCTTTTTTAATCTCAACTTCCATCTTCTTATTGGGCTGAAGCTTTAAATTATTCTGTCTATATAACAAACAAGCTACCATCCAAGATTTTGCAATTTAACTCCCCCTTTTAATGCCTATTTGGCAAACAACTAGAGTTTTCCTTGATTAAAGTGGTTGGTTGCCTTTGTTACCCAAATTTGGTCACTGAAAGTATATCTAAATTTGTGGCGAGAACGATATCATGTATTTTTTTGGGAACATGTAAAAATTATAAAGGTTATCGATGCCTAGACTTAACTACTAATACAGTTCATATCTCAAGACATGTCAATTTTGTAGAGAATATTTTTACATATTTAGTTATGACAAATCAGCATAGTCACCAAAGCGTGATCCCTACCAATTTTGATTTCCAAAACTCCCAAGCCCCTAATCTTTCTCCCCACTTACCTACCTTTGAGCCATCAATTTCCCTCTCTGACCCAAATTTTCTCATTCGTTGCCAACTAAATTAATTCACTATCCTCCAAAACCCACCAGCTCGCACATTTGCCGCAATTACCACTACTACAGCTTCTCACATCAAACCTCTTTTGAATAGTTCCACAATTTTCAAAGCTACACCAAATTCACAAGCAACTTTTTCTCCAACAACCAGGCAATCAATTCCTACAACTTCTCCACAAATTCAGCCCACTTCAAATGCTACATCTCCCTATTCAACAACTCCTAATTCAAGTACAAATTTGACATTGCCGTTGATTGTGCCCATGAATTTATCTCCGACAGTTGAGTCAAGTAGCAGAGATATTGTTGCTTCCAAGTCGTGTTCACCGATATCCTAGCATCCGGCCAATAAAACTATAACTACAGAGTCAAATGCAAAGGTCAAAGCATCACACTCAAGTCGAACTCACACTATGACACTTCGTTCTATGACAAGCTCGCTGAAACCAAAAGTGATTCAATCTTTTATTACTTCCCATGCTCTAGCTATACCTTCAGAACCAAATTGCTACACAGAAGCAGTTAAAAATCCCAATTGGAGGCAAGAAATGAGTGAAGAATATAATGTACTTCTTGATAATGCTACATGGATTCTAGTTCCACCTGATCGGGCTCAAAACTTAATTGGGTGTAAGTTGGTACATAAGATAAAGCAAAAAAGCAGATGGATCAATAGAGAGATATAAAGCTCGTCTCGTTGCGCAAGGTTTTAAACAACAAGAAGGTGCTGACTACTCGAAGAATTTTTCTCCTGTTGTGAAACCTAGCATCATCCGAACCGTTCTTTCTATTGTCTGCATCAAAATTGGTCTATGAGGCAGCTTAATGTTTCGAATACCTTCTTACATAGGAGTCTTGCTAAACTGGTTTTTATAAGACAACCAATTGGATTTGTTCATCCTGATTTTCCAGATTATGTATGCAAGCTTCAAAAAGCACTATACGGGTTAAGACAGGTACCTAGATCCTGGTTTCAACAATTCACTAGCTTTCTATTTGAATGTGGACTTTGACAAGCCCCTCTGATTCAAGTATGTTCACCTATTCTATTAGTAAAGATATAAATTTTCTTCTGCTTTATGTTGATGACATTACCATCACCACTCTTCTGATTCTTTGATCCATAGTCTGATTCAAGCTTTTCAAAAAGAATTTGCAATGAAAATTTTGGGCTCGCTACACTACTTTCTAGGTATCGAAACTACTTTTCCACCAGAAGGAATGCTACTTTCACAAGACAAGTACACAAGAGAACTACTCAACAAATTTAACAAGCTTCATGCCAAACAAGTACCGACACCACTAAACCTAAAGCAAGATTGGAGTATTGAGCGTAGTGAGCTTTGCAACCCGAGTATCGTACCTTAGTAGGGGGACTATAATATCTCCCATTTACAAGGCCCAATATCACCTTTGCAGTAAATCTTTATTCTCAGTTTATGCATGCTCCACAAATTCATCACATGCAAGCTGCAAAACGGATGTTACGCTATCTTAGAGGTACTGTACAGTTTGGGCTTATGCTTTATCGCAATTATTCTGAAAAGTTGTTAGTGTACTCTGATGCAGACTTGGCTGGACGTCATCAAACTCGTCGCTCTATGACGGGCTATTGTATTTTTCTTGGTCGAAATCTTCTCTCTTGGTCGACGAAAAAGCAACCTACGGTTGCTCGATCGAGTAGAGAAGCAGAATATCGAGCACTGGCAGCAACTTCTGTTGAAGTGACATGGATACAACAGATTCTAGAGGATCTCGACGTCAAATTAAATTCTCCCATTACAGCTTATTGTGATAATATAAGGGCAACATATTTGTCACAAAATCTAGTGACGCACCCCCGAATGAAGCACATTGATATAGATTATCAATTTGTTCGTGAAAAGGTAGCACTTGGTGATATGGAAGTCCGACACATTCCGACTCATAATCAACTTGCCGATGTTCTCACTAAAGGCCTCACTGCCGCAAAATTTTCTACTTTTTTTCTTCCAATCTAAACGTTCATTCCTCCCGTCTAGATTGAGGGGGAGTGTTGGTATATATTGTAATATCTTATTGCTTGTGGGTATTCTTGTGAAGTTGCACTTACCTTACTATAAATATACATTACTGATACCCTATTTGGGTTTGAGGTCCCATAATCTAATAAATACAACGTCCTTTCACCAAATGATAAGCTTCTCAAGCTAATTTACACAGCAAAATCAAACCCAAACAAAGTAACAACATGTAGGTAAAAGGGATCATCAATCCATACCTTGTTAGTGAGCTTGAAATCCCCCATTGTCGTCCACGCCCCGCTACGAACGTACCGATCGGCCTCGCAGAGCCGGCGTAGGACAGCAATGGCAAGCCAGATGGCGAGGTCGGCGACGTCGTCGGTAAGGACGTCGGGGGTGTTGGTGACGCGGATCCCGCGCTCGCGGCACCTGGCGACGTCGACCTTGTCGAGGCCGACGCTGAAGGAGGCGACGATCTCCAGCTTGGGGAGCGCGTCAATGGTGTCGGCGTCGGCGCCAACGTTGGCGTTCCCCACCAGCGCGCGGATGGAGGGGGCGTTCGAGCGGAGGAACTCGGCGCGCCTCTCCGGGGGCGCCTCCCACAGCCGGAAGAGCTTGCACCGCCGCTCGAGCTCCTCCTCGAGGTAGTGGTTCATCGGGAAGGTCATGAGGACGCCGAGGGACTCCATCGCCGCCGCCGTCCCCGGAGAACGTAGGAGCTAGGGTTAGGGTTTGGGGCTTCCGAGGGGTGTCGCCTTCGTCACGTTTCGCTTGGGTGGCCGGCGATGGGGGATTGATTATATTACAGGAAGTGACACGGATCGCGTTGTGGTGGGAAGGTACGGGCCGACCACAGGTTCCATGCGGAAGAGGATGCGAGTGAGAATTTTTTTTATAAATAATCTTCCACATTTTTATAATTTTAAAAATTGTCCATATGAAAGTTTTTTTTACAAAAATACATAGATCAGCGACTGGAGGTAGATTTTTTTTATAGGCGGTGAATTCACCGCATTTATAAAAAATAGCGAATTATTCATCACATTTGTAGGTTGAGTCGACTCGTATAAAAATCACGAATATAATAAATGATTTAGACTATGTTTGGTTCCATGTAAAATAGGCTGAAAATAATTTTTCAGTTGAAAAATAGTTTTCCAAGTGTTTGATTGCATGTAAAAAAAATCTTCGGTGAAACCTAGTTTTATATATTTGGAGAAAATTCTCCTTTCCGTTTTTCGCGGGCGAGCGACGAAAAACGAAATTGGCAAAGGAAAAAAGCACGGCTCATGGCCACGTTTTTGTGCGGATCACGTTTTTGTGCGGCTCATTTTACACACACACACACACACACACACACACATATATATATATATATATATATATATATATATATATATATATATATATATATATATATAATTAGACTAGAATACTATTAATAGTAAAACGCTCTTTTTGCTATCAAGTTTGTAACCCTTGGATGAAAAATTGTAAGATCAGGATGATATTAGTCAGTTAGAGTTGAATGGTCCCTCTAGGGTTGAGTGGTCCCCACTGGGTTATAATATTTAATCCAATGGTTAGAAATAATGAAAAGAGTTGATACAAAGGCTAAAAAATTGGTAGCAACAATAGAATTTTGCTACTAATAGTAGCCCAGTCCAACTATATATATATATATATATATAGTCTCAGTAACAGACCCTAACTATATATATCTATTTGAATCTGGAACTTCAGCACACAGAAAGAAATGAAGTTATTTTGTTTTCTGAGATNAATATTTATTAATATTTTTTAATATATAACTCTTATATATTATGTAATATATTTATTATAATTTTAAATATATTTAATCTATATATAAAAATTATAATAATAATATATATAGTATATTAATTATTATTATATAATAAAAAATATATTAAATAGGTTTTTATCTATTTTTCTTTTCTTACAAACCAAACACTAAGCTACGTAAAATTTTTTTTCCACCGAAAATTTTTTTCCACCGAAAATTTTTTTTCGCAGTTTTACGTCAAACCAAACAGCCCCTTACCGCTTTTGAAGGCGGTGAACTATTTATCGCCTTCAATGATGGAAAATGAAATTATCACATATAGAGGCAATGAATCATTTACTGTCTCTGTATGTGGTAAATGGTTCACCGCGTTCATTAGGTGTACACCGTGTTCGGTCCCTTCCGCACTCACCCTCAATCCTCTTCCCCGACTCTGTCTCCCCCGAGCTCTCTCTGTCTCTCTTATCCTCCCAAGCCCCCGCCGACGACATCGTCGCCGAAGCTGCCGCCGCTGCCACTTTCTCTCCTATTAGCATTGCATCCACATTGTCCTCAGTTTATAGGACAGAAATGTGAAAAAATGCTAGTAATTTTTAAAATATAATTGCTTGCTTGTCGAATTGGTTGCTTGTTATGTTCTCTTAATATAATTTGGTTGCATTTTGCATATCATTGTGTAATCAACAAAGAACTTGAGTGCTACCATATTGCTAGATGTGATTTTCCCTCCATATACTGCTTATGATATCTTCCAATATTTATTTCCTCTGTGCAGACATTTTTCGCGATTTTAAGCATGGAGAATCTTGAATAATAGATGCATTAATCTAATTCGTTATTTTAAATGATGATTATCGATGGAATATACTAGTTAAATATTTTTTTGTCGTTTTTATGTGATTTCATTAACTCAATGATTTACTAGTATAAAAGGAATTTGTAATAGGTTTAGTGCAAGAAATTTGGTAAATGTGAAGTAGCATGTTTAAATGAATAGAATTTGTAGTGGATTTGCCTTGTCTTTAATTTCAATCATTTTATTTTGGGTTAAAATAAATTCTCAAATTTTCAATCCTTTGTACTAGTTTTTGTAATTAATTTGTAAAATTCAGTGATGATTTATATTTGTGCTAATGTTCAAGGGGTTATGCACATCTCGAATAATATTCTTTATTTTTCAGTGTAATAAACACATGTATATTTGCCAATTGACCTTCTAAATTAGTCAAATATTGCTATGATTATATTAGTTTACAAATATTATATTTTTGTAAAAGTTAGGATGGCACGACATAATATGGCTATTATTATTCATTGGAATGGACAACTAGTTGCGCAAGATAGCAATCCATAGTATATTAGCAGTCGTAAGAAATTAAGTGGTATCCCGATGGATATTACATTTTCAGAATTCGAGAGAAAAATATATAGATTGATTGATATTTCAAGAGATGAGTATCATTTAATTATTAAAGTTCGATACTCAATTGTTAGAAATCAATTCGACGTGGGAGAAGTTACAGACGATGACTCATTATATAGTATGATGGCGTTGTCAGAGAACTGTGAATGTTTGATAATCTTCGTTGAAAAATAGATGATTGTATGTCAGGGGTATTATTCAAGAAAGTTAAATAGTGGCATTAATGTAGATGTATTATTCCCTGGCCTCGAAAGAGAATCTTTTCGTGTGACATTGGAGGAGGAGCAAATCCACCTAAGTTAGTAAGGCAAAATATGGCTTTTGTATAGTTATTGTAATATAACAAATATTTAAGTTGTTATCTCCCATTAATTGCAGAGAATACGAAGTTTCGAATGTAGCTGTTGGTAGTCCTTACCATTCATCATGCCACAGCATTTGGTTCTCATGCCCCACTAGGTGGACAATAAGGTGTCTCATGCCAAGAAGGGTTAGAATACGCTATAATTAATTTAATGATACACCATTTTATTGCATTAGAAAGTGATTAATTACAAAATAATTGTAGATTTCATATCTTTCATGATTTGCATGACTCTAGATCGTAGCTAAAGACGGTTACGCTAGTGATCAGGAGGGTGTTGAACATGGACCTCCAAATTTGGCCTTAAATGATAATATCGTGGCGGAAGGTCACCACTGTGATATAGATCATGATGACGGACTGGAGGTCCTCGCAAATACCATATATACTGAGGTTGATGATTCAATCACCAATAATGAATATGTTGATGATCCAAATGAAGGTAATAGATCATGCAGAGTAGTTTGTAGAGGATAACGATTGGATGGAGCAATATGTGATCGATAACAGTGAATTTGATCATCCACAGATTGAACAGCGCCCTCCTAGCATTGATGACTCATGGGTTGATCGGGTACTTCTTGATAAATCAAGTTTATTGCACACTCTTGGGGAATGGCATATTGCTCACAACGTGCAAATGAAAGTAATAAAGTCAACGACAAATGCTTATACAGTTAAATGAGTGGTAGATTTATGTCATTGGAGATTTCATGCTTCGGTGCCAAAGGATGTGACTTATTTTAGAGTTAAAACATATGCCGAGCAACATACATATATAGTTCTGGTGCTTAACACTGCACATCAAAACTATACTTCATCTCTTATATGTACATTCCACATATTCTCCCATCATTGAGGGTAAAGTTTACTTTGACACCGGCGAAAATAAAAGAAAATGTGCATACTGGATTGTATGTAGACATACCTTATTCGAAGGCATGGTAGGCTAGAAGTAAAGCACTACAGATCATCTATGGTGGTTTGGGAGGAATCATACACCCATCTTTGTCACTTCCTATCTGTACTATAGCGCGTGAATCTTGGGACTCAATGGCGTCTTGATCCCAAAATCTTGCCAAATGGCGTCAGGCGGTTTGGATGAGTATTTTGGGCATTCGGGCTATCAATTAATAGGTTTTCTTATTGTCAATCATTGTTAAGTATTGATGGAACTCATATGTATTGTAATATACCTGTTGGCATTCGGTTAAATCGAATCGGGTATGCCCATAAGCGGGTTTGATCCGACGGATATTATGTTATCTAATTAGATTGGGATTAATCTCGCTTTCAAATTGGAAAGCTAGTTAGAGATAAATCCTAGTCATATTAGGATAACAATTAATAATCGATTTGGCCTTATCTCTAACGCTATTAGGATTTTGGAATCCCTATAAATATACGGGCGATCCCACATAGAACGATGAACGGAAAAAGAAAAGAGAATAAGAAAACGAAAGAGAGAAACCACATCCTCCATCAACCTATTATTCTAAGAGGGACTTGAACGGTGGATTTGTGATCGTGCTCGTTTGTAGTTCGATCCATCGCGAGTTCGGAACGTGAGAAGATTTAATCTAGGACGATCAAAGGACACGTGAATCAACCTTGACGATCCGGGTTTATCGCATTGTAACGCAAGTCGCTTTCGCAAAAAGGTACGAACGAATACTTCCGCTGATTTCTACATTGGTATCAGAGCCTTTTTAGGTTGATTTCGTGGCCTAGATCAATCCTTTAACGAGATTACATGCGTTAAATTAAATCTATCATGTTTTAGATTTTTTCTTGCATGTATGTGAGCGTTAATGGCGGTTTTTTCATAAGTAGATATCTTTGCATGATTTTTACACATCTTGAAGCACCGAAGCTGTAGATTAGATCTATAAATTTTGATTTGATTTGGTTTTGTATTTTATGAGAAAAACGAAACCCTAAATCGGAACTTTGGGGTGGCTTGTTTGATGTGTGATGCATATCCCATTGTGAAACTTGCATGATTTGGAAGAACTCCTCACAAGCTTTCTATCGACATATTTCTTGTCTGAATCGGATTTCTAAATCTCAAGTTATGAATTTTGAAGAGTTTACAATCTTAAAAAAAAAAAGAAAAAACAACTGTTGCGCGCCGCCAGCGGGCGTAGCCGCCGCAGCGGGCCACCCAGGCCACTGGCGGGCCGTCGGCGGGCCGCGGCGGGGCTACCGTGGCCTCGCGAACCGCCGGGCCGTGCAGACAGGCGTGCGGCCGGCGCAGGCCGCACTGGCCGCCACATAGTCGCGGCCCAGGCCTGTGCGGCCGCGCTGGCCTCGATCAGCGCGCAGGCCGCGCGCGGCCGGCGGGCCTCGCCAGCAGCTACCGGCGGCGGCGGCGCTACCCTTTGGCTGACCTCGCGACCCGCGGCCGTCAGCGGGCCGCGCGCGCGGGCTGCCCGCAGGCCTTGCTCGGGCCGGGCCGCGTGCGGGCCCACGGGCTTGCAGAAATTTTTTTAAGTTCTTTTTTGTTTGTTTTCTGCACCCATTTTTTTAAATTTTTTTTTTTTTAAAAGGTGTATTATCAATGATCTAATGCCTTTTAAAATTTTATAATGCCTTTTTATGATGAAAAGATGTAACTTTTGGCGTAATATATATATTTTTATGCATGCCTTATCTAGTGGTTTTTTTTTGATAGAGTAAATTATATATTTTTACTCCCATATATTTTGTGCATCTTAATTAAATAATTTAAAAACTATGACATATGGTGTGTGATGTGATTACTAGCATAGCGAAATTTTCCTTTACGCATGTATGATCTTTTTTTTAATTTATTTAATTAGAGATGCGGCAAAATTAAATATATATATCGTGTACTGATTTTAAAATATCCTTTTCTGCGCATTGCATGAACAAAGTGAGATTTAATGGCCTCCAAGCAAATTGTTGCTGATTTAAACAAGGGCGAGAAATTGGATGGTGACAATTATGATATTTGGCACCGTAAAATTCAATATGTTCTCGCTGAGCAAGAGGTCTTGGAAAACTTGACTAATAAAATGGACCTACCCACAGAGGGCACCAGTGCCCAGGCTCGCCGAGATATGGAAGCCTATAATAATTGGCTTAAAAAGGATCGCATTGCTCGCATCACGTTGCTGAGCAGTATGCAGAATGATCTCTTGTGCGAGTGTGAGCAGTATCCGACTGCGTATGACATGTGGGAGGCTCTCAAAGCAAAATTTGGTGCAACTTCGGCTACAAGGTTGCGCAGTCTGACTATGCGGTTTGACAGTTATAAGAAGCGTGCCGATCAGACTATGAAACAGCATGTTAGAACCATGTCAAACATGATTCGCGAGTTAAAGTCGGCAGGCGGCACCTTGACTGATGAGCAGCAAATCCAAGCTACGATTCGCTCTCTTCCCAATTCATGGGAACATATGCGAGTAAATTTGACCCATAATGATAATATCAAAATTTTTGAGGATGTTGCGCGGCATTTGGAGTTGAAGGAGGAGCGCCTTGAGGCTGTTAAAACTCCAATTGCCAATGCTGCTGAGTCAAATTTTCGCAGGACATCTGGGTTCAAGCGAAAGAGGACTACTGGGGCTCAAAATCGTAGCGGATCCGTGCCTAAGAACGCGAAGAGCACTAAAAGAAAGAGAAGCAAACGAGGTGGCAAGAAAGACAAGTCAAAGATGACTTGTTTCAACTGTAATCAGCTAGGACACTTCGCTCGTGATTGCACTGAGCTGAAGAAGGTACATCTCTATCCCGATTCTCGCTTTTTTGTTTCTTCTAACACGTTTGTTGCTGAATCTCTCCCTGTGTGGATTGTAGACTCAGGAGCAACAGACCACGTAGCGAGGGATCGGATGGGATTCGTCGAGTACCGTCGTGTGCCTGCTGGGAGCAGAAGAGTATACATGGGGAACGATTCAAGTGTTGATGTGTTAGGCGTTGGCACATACAAGTTGATCATGCAAGGTGGTCGAACTTTATACCTACATGATGTACTCTATGCTCCAGGAATTCGGCGGAACTTGTTTTCTATTCTTGCTATGCTATAGTTAGGCTTTTCTTTTCATTTTGAGAGTGATGTAGTTAAGATTCATCTTGGAACTATTTATTATGGGAGAGGTTTTATGTCAAATGGTTTATGGTTTTGGACATTGATTATAATATTAATAATAGTGATTCTTTTTCCCTGTTATCTTCAATTGAGAATGATCACAATGTTTCAATTAAATGGCATGCACGTCTTGGTCATATTGGGCAGGATAGAATGACTAGATTGGTTAGAGACGGGTTATTGAACTCGCTCACTAAAGTCGACCTACCCACATGTGAACATTGTTTAGCGGGAAAAACGACCCGAAAATCATTTAATAAAGCTTCGAGGGCAGAATTTCCTTTACAATTGATCCATTCCGACATTTGTGGCCAATGATTGTGAGGGCAAGACATGATGCTTTTTACTTTATCACATTTATAGATGACCATACGCGCTTCGATCATGTTTATCTGATCTCCCATAAGTCCGAAGCATTGGATTGTTTTAGACGTTATCTAAATGAGGTTGAGAATCAGTTAAATATGAAAATTAAAATCTTAAGAACTGATCGAGGCCGCGAGTATCTATTTGAACAATTCAAAGAATTGTGTGATGAAAAGAGAATAATCGGACAGCTGACAATTCCTGGCACTCCACAGCAAAATGGTGTAGCGGAGAGAAGAAATCGCACCTTGCTTGACATGGTTAGGTCAATGATGGCGCAAGCAAATTTGCCTATCTCTTTTTGGGGAGACGCATTGTTAACTGCTACCTACATTCTTAATCGTGTACCCTCCAAAATAGTATCTTCCACTCCTTATGAATTATGGATAGGCAGGAAACCAAATTTGGATCACCTGCGCCCTTGGGGTTCGGCAGCTTATGTACACAACACTTCTCACAAGTACGGAAAGTTGGGTCCTAGAGGAAGGAAGTGTATCTTTATAAGATACCCTGATTACTCTAAGGGATATGTGTTCATTGAAAAGAAGCCAGATGGAAGTTTGACTGAGATTGAGTTACGAGATGTTGAATTCCTCGAGGAGGATTTTCCATATAGAAGTGAGGTTCAAAATGAAATTGAGTTCCATGAGATGGATGACTCTGGTATTGGCGCTTATATTCGCTCAGTTGAGGCAGAGGAGGCAACTCCGATACCTCCTGGGGATAGTGGGAGCGACTTACCTTTAGATGTGGAGCCTCAACTTCGTAGAAGCGCACGTGTGGGCATTCCCTGTCGTCGTTTTGAGATTGAGGGCGAAGCTTTCATGGTTGCTGCACATGATGATGATGAGCCTAGATCCTTCCAAGAGGCTCTCTCATTACCTACTCATAAGGAACGGATGGATGCAATGATGGAGGAAATAGAATCGATGAAATCAAATCATGTCTGGTACTTGGTTGACTTGCCACCAGGGCGCAAAACAATCGGGAATAAATGGGTTCTCAAGATTAAGCGCAAGGCAGACGGTTCTATCAATAGGTACAAGGCTCGCCTAGTAGCAAAGGGTTTTACCCAACGAGAATGCGTTGATTACGAAGAAACTTTTTCTCCTGTTGTAAGGTTTGCTTCGATCCGTCTGATCTTGGCCATTGTCGCATATTTGGATTTGGAACTTTACCAAATGGATGTTAAAACTGCATTTCTCAATGGAGAACTGGATGAGGAGATCTATATGGATCAGCCTGCTTGCTTCTCTGTAAAGGGTGAGGAGCATAAAGTTTGTAAGCTCCAACGATCCATTTATGGATTGAAGCAGTCTTCCAGACAGTGGTATATTCGATTTCATCGAGCCATCACTGAAGATGGGTTTACGATGATTGAAGAAGATCATTGTGTGTATGTTAAACGGTCCAAAGGATTTTTTTTAATCCTTTCCTTATATGTTGATGACATCCCATTGGCCGGGAATAATAAGGAGATGATTGTCGTCACTTAGACGTGGTTGTCCTCTAATTTTGAAATGAAGGACATGGGTGAAGCGAATTATGTGCTCGGAGTTAAGATCCTACGAGATCGTTCAAAGAAACTTTTAGGTCTGTCTCAAGAGACTTACCTAAGAAAAGTTTTAGAACGATTTCAGATGCACAATTGCAAACCCATTGACACTCCTATTGCTAAGGGTGAGAGTTTGAACCTTAAATAGTGACCTAAAACTTCTGAAGAGAAGGATAAGATGAATCGTATCCCATATGCTAATGCGGTCGGGAGCCTGATGTATGCTATGATGTGTACTCGGCCTGATATATGCTATACCGTGGGCCTGGTTTGTCACGTCCCGCTATCGCCAATTTGGTCGATCCGGGCCCGTACACAGACGCCGAACGGACAGAACCTCCTCTGTCCGCCCAAGGCTCAACAACAACGAGTACATGTATAAAGAAATAAATAATTCCTAGGATAACATTTCAATATACATGGCTTGCACGAGGGCAAGCAACAATCACAAGTAATAGTAAGCTAGCTATACTGAAAATTCACTGTAATTTAAAACTTTTAACCTGAACTGTATAAATGAAACATTTAGTTATTTACATGCTTTATAATACATTCATTTACATGTCTCTGTACATCAAAATAGATGATACATGAACTCAAAATGGTAACTGCTAAAACTCTGGTGTCAGCTAGCTAAGCTGTAGGGCCCTTGCCATGATCCTCGGCCACAACACTCGCACTGGAACCTGTATGGTTAGTGGTGTTAGAACTACAAATAAGTTTCCAGTGGGTTTGGCCGCCGACCTCGCCGACTTACCCACTAGGTCTATTCAGGCATATGCAGGCAAAAGAAGTAAACAGACAGTAACCAACTATAACATGTAACTACTACAATACCTGTACAAAGCTGAAAGAAAGCAATATATGAAAACTGTAAATATGCATGCATGCTTTTAATAAACATTACCCAATCATCTTGGTTAACCGTTTGGTTAACTACAACTCACTACCAAATCCCTAGTATCGGGGAGAATTCCGCTACAACCCGACGGGACCGTCTGCTGGACAAGTACGTTAGTCCATGGGCAAGTACGTTAGCCCAACAAGTGACAACTCCGGAGTGCACTGCTTGGGTGGAGCGATCACCGCCAAGCCAAAAACAGACTATGTGAGTAAGATCTAATCCTCCTTTAGAGGATTCAATAACTGGTCATGCCACAACTTAACTCTAACTAGCTCTTTATACTAGTTTCACAATTTTATTGCTCGATGCTAACCAAATCTCTAGTTAGAATGTCACCAAGTTCACTATTGTTATAGTCCATGCATTCATAGGGTTCTATATCCACATTCTAAGGTTCACAAGTTCTTACTGTTGATAGTAATTCACATTTTCACTCGCACAATGCCAAACACCCTATAATGCATGACTACAAATATAAATATGCTCAATGAATAATCATAGACATAAAAGGTGATTCAAAGATTTCGGATAGCACCACCCACCTGTAGTGGTGTCAATCAACTCAGATCAAAGTCTCGGAATGCATCGACAACTATCTCTCGCGACTCAGTGCAAATAGAGCTAGAACAGTCTCTACCGTAATTCGCGTGTCGTCGACCTGTCGGAAAGTCAATTTAGACTTTCGAGCATATCTAACTTTCATTTATAAAAGAATAAAAGAGATTAAACTAGGGTTATATTTACATTTTAACAAAACTTGCATTGTACCTCAGTGTGTGTGTATAATGGTAATATACATTTACACATAGTCCATTCTATAAGCTTGATAGTAATTAGAAGCTTTAATAACCTTCCAATTTCATTTCTCCACAACAATTCCTCTTATACTGATTCCAAATTGAACTATCTCAATTTAGTTTTCTATATTAACCGTCTATTCACAAACACCTATATGTACATATACACATACTATAGGTAATGTGAAATAGCTTAATAGAGTTCAATTCGGAATCCATCAATGCAGTTTTCACTTTCCCATTGGCTCAAACACCCATAGAGTTCCTAATTAGCATCCTACATAATAATTAAACAACTCTCAATCAAGACATAATCAGACTTACCTCACTTCAATGCTCAATTGACTTATTTTCAGCTTGTAGTAAGATCTGCACCATGCTGAAATTTCAGCGCTAATACTTCCCTTTGTGCAGCCACTACAAGCATAGAACACTTAATTCTATTATATATAATTCCCCTAGAGCAACTAATACTCATTGACCCTGAAATCACATTAATCTCACCTGAGTTTAAAGCTCTATCAAGTTCTATTTCAGCTCCAATAAGCAAGAATTGTATGCTGAAATTCTGCACTTCACATTCTTTTCACAGCACACTTCTTAGCTGAAAATCCCGATCAGCCCCAATTAGATCTTTTCTAATGCAATTAACTCAATACTAATTAATTAGTAACTAAGTTTAACTTAATTAAAAGCTGTATCGAGTTACTCACTGCTTCAAATAGCCCAATCCTCCAATTCGGCAGCTCCAACTAGTAGGAAATTCCTTCACAGCAGGAATTTCAGCATTTTGCTTTCTTTCTCTTTTATAATTCCTGCAGCAGTGAATAACCAATTCCCACTACTAATAATTCTTAGTAGAGTAATCAATACAACTGTTTTTACTCAAATCAGGGGAGAAGTATTCGCTTACCTAATTCGTAGTTCATTCCAATCCTTCTCAGCTTGGAACAACAAGGACCCTCAATTCCACCAAGCCTTTTTCTCCTCACAGCTCAATACACCAAACACTCCATCTCCTTCATGACTTAATTAACCTGCATAATATAATTTTAATCCCTTATGCAGCTATAATCAATCTTAATTGGGATTTAATTTACATACCCCCAAATCGAAGCTCCTTCTTCCAGATTTCTTCAGTTCGGACCAGCAGGGGCTTCAACTTCACCACTTCTTCTATTTTTGGCAGCCAATACTTAATCATTTAACTCTTTTCTAAACTAACCAATTCGATTTTAATTCAATATGGCATCAACTTACCTTAATCTAGGATCTTATCAAGTTGATCTCAGCACCAACAACACCAACAGCATCATCTCCCATCTCGATTACCTCTCGCAGCTCAGCACAGGGGAGAATCCAACTCTATCAAACTTTTTCTCCCTAAACTTGTTCTTAGGGCTGAGAGAAAAGAGCGGAAGAAGTTGGATGTAATCAAGTTGATGAAGGGGTTACCTAGCACGTGTACAACTTCCACTCAGCTGGGGTTAAGTGATAAGCTCAGAAAACTGCATCTTAACCCCTTAAACTTGCAAAAATGCATTGCAGCTTGCAGGTTTACAATTCAGTCCCTGCAGGTTCGCAGTTTAGTCCTTGCACTAACAACAAGCTTGCAGCAGCAAATTTAAAGCCTTTTTGCGCGTCTAGTTCACTTCGAACACTCCTAATCACTTCCAATTCACGCCAAATAACCTCTACAAGTTGCCAAATTAATTTGGAAGCAATTAATTTTTATTTTGGCATTATTGTGATCAATTTAATCACAATTAGCTTCTAATCCAATTTCAGCCTATTACAAACAATTAGCTTCTAATCCAATTTCAGCCTATTACATGATTAGCCGTTTTCAGTCCAATCCGGGATTGGACCACTGGAAGGCTGTTAAAAGAATACTTCGTTACCTCAGAGGTACGATAGATTATGTGCTGAGCTATCAAGGTACGGATTTACGTCTCATTGGTTATAGTGATGCGGATTGGGCTGGTGACCTAGATGAGCGTAAGTCAACCTCAGGATATGCATTCTTACTTGACAATGACGCCATAACTTGGAGTAGTAAGAAACAGACCTGCACAGCTCTTTCCACCATGGAGGCGGAGTTCGTAGCGTGTTCTGCAGCAGCTCAGGAAGCTATCTGGTTGAGGAGGTTCCTTCGAAATATTGGGATTGTTGCTTGTACTTCCGTTCCTGTGATGATCTATTGTGACAGTATGGCAGCGATTGCATACACGAAGGACCCGAAATATCATGGCAAGACAAAGCACATCGACTTAAAGTATCACTTTGTTCGTGAGGCAGTGGCGCAGAAGGAAATAATCCTGGAACACATCTCTACAAGTCGCATGGTGGCAAATCCTCTAACTAAGCCTATTGTTAGAGAATCTTTTTTGGCTCATGTTAAAGCTCTTGGACTCCGTAGGATTTGATTGTGTAGACAGTCGATTATTTTTTGGACTTTTCTTTTGTAATTTCTTGGTCATTTAATTACAAATTATTATTTTGGCAAAGATTTTTTGTGAGATTAGTACATATGCATATATTTCCTATATCATTATTAAACTGATTGATAGTATGTCACAGGCTGATTGGCCCTCTCATGCGGGCAATCATTCGTTTCGACGCTGTAGAGAGCGAGCGAAAATTGAGGCATTAATGGAAGCCGCCTTGGTTGGCACCAAGATGAGGTCATTAATGAGACCGTATGTGAATAGTCCCACGATTCGTATGGCCTGTATATTAAGAGCCAGATGTGAGATCACCGTTTGACGCTTGAGATAGCGAGCAAATGGAGAGCTCAGGCTAGACACTCCTGGAGTGACTGAGCTAAGATCCGTATGACATTGAGAAAGACATACACTTATTGGGATTCTCTGTCATAGCATGTATTTCATACTACATGTGCTGGGCGACTAAATAAAGAAGATGAGTGAATGGATCCCTGCTTCCTCATCGTGTGAGTTCTTACGGACATTATTTTGAGACGATGTCCCATATATGTTAGATGCCCTTAGTGACTTTTGACTATGTCATTAAGTGAAAGAATTGATGTTGCTACTTTGGCATGTTACCTACGGCTATGAGTGATGCGGCTTTACGGGGCATTGCTGGGAAAGCAATCAGTTCTCAACTCAGTGGCATGAGGGCTCAAGGAAGACTAGTTGAATTACATTAAAACACTTTGACTCATTGTCGACAGGTTGTATCGCTTCAGTATAGCGAAACAATCATGAGTATAGTGTCATAATGTGCGCAATTGCGGTTAGCATGGCTCTTTGAGGGATTAGAGATGCTGAACCTGATGTAATTCAATGGTGTAGGGCATCACGAGTCTAATATTTTTTTTTCTTTTTGAAGGTTGATGTCTCTATGCTGGCCGGATGCGGTTTCTAGTATAGAGCTCCCAAAATGCAGGTTGACTCGGCGGTCGCATTGATCATTTTCCTGTATGAATAGAATTAATAGTGGTGTGATGTTGAGAAAGTGGTTACGATGGCATCGATCCCGTCATGTGCGAGTGGGAGATGTTGGCATTCGGTTAAATCGAATCGGGTACGCCCATAAGCGGGTTCGATCCGACGGATATTATGTTATCTAATTGGATTGGGATTAATCTCGCTTTCAAATTGGAAAGCTAGTTAGAGATAAATCCTAGTCATATTAGGATAACAATTAATAACCAATTTGGCCTTATCTCTAACGCTATTAGGATTTTGGAATCCCTATAAATATACGGGCGATCCCACATAGAACGATGAGCGGAAAAAGAAAAGAGAATAAGAAAACGAAAGAGAGAAACCACATCCTCCATCAACCTATTATTCTAAGAGGGACTTGAACGGTGGATTTGTGATCGTGCTCATTTGTAGTTCGATCCATCACGAGTTCGGAACGTGAGAAGATTTAATCTAGGACGATCAAAGGACACGTGAATCAACCTTGACGATCCGGGTTCATCGCATTGTAACGCGAGTCGCTTCCGCAAAAAGGTACGAACGAATACTTCCGTTGATTTCTACAATACTGAACTTCTATAATTATGAAGTTTTGGTGGGAACTAGCGTAAAAAGCTATTAGAGTAGTTCCGGTGAAGTTTGGGTAGCATTCGAGTGTTTTCGGCGCAAACTGGGCGAAAATGGGATCCAAAGGCTAAAATTTGTCTATGTTGCAGATTTTATATTGAGTACCGGTACTGGAATCTGAGTACCGGTACGCAATACAAAATAAGGAATTCGAGCTCTCGAGTTTTGAGGTACTGGAAATTGGGTACCAGTACTGTCACGCCCCGCGACCACTAATTTGGTCAATTCGGGTACGTCGAACAGACGCCGAACGGACAGAACCTCTCCTGTCCGCCCAAGGCTAAACAACACAATCATGTATATCAAGTTGCCCAGGTAAACTAAAACAATATACATGAAGCACCACAAGTGCTATACAAGCGAGAGCAAGAATCACAAGTAGATATACAAGNCAAGTTGCCCAGGTAAACTAAAACAATATACATGAAGCACCACAAGTGCTATACAAGCGAGAGCAAGAATCACAAGTAGATATACAAGTGAACAATAGAGAATTATCTAGCTATTACACTTTATTACAACATATACATCGAGTTTACAATTTTACATCTCCAAAATGTATACCTGTCATCCACAACTCTCCAAAATACATATACAACAAGATCTCACATCTATACAGGGTGTACTAATGCATAAAGGAAAGCTATCTAGCTACTAGGGCGCTATGCCCTTACCGCGGTCCTCGCCCGGTCCGCTCGTACTCGGCCCTGCAACAAAGTGGGGTGAGAACTATATAAATATAGTTTTCAGTGGGTTCGGCCGCCGACTCTGCCGATCTTCCTACTAGGTCTAAGTAGGTATAAGTAGACAGATAGATAGATATGAAAATGAGCTGCTACATAGTAACAAAACCTACAACATGCTACTATGCCTCAACAAGCAGAATGAATGCATGAACATAGATATGTACTCTACTAACATGAAAACTATGTCTCAATCTGCATACTATACAAGATATAAAGAAGATATCTACATAGTAATGAAACCTACTATCAAGTACTATGTTTCATGTCCAATCTCATCTCAGCTAACCAAAAGGTTATGCCCAAACTCACATCTCAAATCTCGCTGGTGAATAGACTCTACGCTACAAACACCCGAGACCGCCTGCTGGGTAATCGTGTTACCCAAACGCGACATCTACTTCGAAGCTCACTATTTGGGGTGGAGCAACCACGCCAAGGTTATATAGACTATGTGAGTACGATCTAATACTCTCTGTAACATACCAGATTTTGGTATAAAAATAAAAAATAAATAAAAATAGTGTGGAAAACTATTTTTATTAGATTTATAGAGGTAAAACATAAGTCAGAGGTGACTTGTGCTGAAATCGGAATTAAAACAGAAGATTTAGAATTTTCTGTTGGAAACGGGGCAGATAAATTAGCAAAAAATGCATAGTCTCAGAAAATTATGAAAATTGGCAGAGATGTCAGAAATATTTTTATAAGGCTAGATTTAAGGTTTCATATTTTTCTGACACCCATAGAGTGAGAAATAAAATCCGAAAGCTATCTGATAAAGATTGCAGTTCGGTACAGTTTTCAGTGACCAAACGGGGTCGAAACTGAACCAGTGATCGTCAGCTTGTTAAGTTAAGTAAAACCGAACATGACTGTCAAGTTTGAGCTCAAACGGACATTCAGGGAGCTCCGGCGAAAGTTATCAGATTTTAAGCTGCCTGGAGGTGAATAGTGTTGGGGTGTAATTAAATAGAAGCATGATGCTTCTTCTTCCTCCTTCAGCCGTGCACACCCACACACACCTCACGCACACATGGAGAGAGGAGAGAAACTCTCCTTTCTCTCTCTAGAGATCTCTCTCATTTCTCTATATCTCTCGCTCAAATTCGCGGGGTTGGTGGAGAATATGCTTGCGAACGCGTTGGAGGCGACGGATTGAGCTTTCGTGCGCCCGTTGGAGCGGTGTGTTGTCGTCGCGGCGTTCACATTGAGGTAAGCTTTTAGGATTTGGCTTAATCCTTAGTTTTAAGTGTTCTAATAGCCTCTAATGAGCATTCTAAACATGTTTGCTCCATTTGATTTGGATTATTTAGAGGTTAATTCATATTAGGGCTCCAAAATGCAAACTTTCAAAATATGAGGGTTTGATCTCATTTGACCCTTCGTAAACCTAATTGCTAGGTAACGAAACGCGTTGGCGAAGACGGTTCGGCAATCCGACGAGCCGTTACAAAGTTATTAAAGAAATGGACGTTTAGGCTTCGGGTCCGCCGGGAGGGCCGAGGCGATATCGTAAATTCATGAAAATGGATTTGAAGCATCGTGGCACATAACCGAAGACCTTTAATTTTCGGATCGTGAATTGGAGGCCGTTCGGGTGGTCGCGTGAGAGATCGGGCCAAACCGGGTGCCGGGTGCCGCGGGCGGCCGATTGCAAGTGTCGACAAGCAATCGGAATGCGAAATGAGGTGGGTTGTGCTTACCGAAGCGACTAGGTCGCCCTTTATGTCTAAGAAATGAGATTTCATATTGATGCATGTTGACATATAATGTGAAATGCTAGAGGAATGCATTTGACATAATGTAAGAATGTGAAAAGAATGCATGTTAACATATTATAGAAATGCTAGATAAATGCATGTGATTAATGCTTTGAATGCATAAGATAAAGGGCATATGAATGTTAACATTATAAGAACATGATAAGAGGAATGCATGATGACTTAGTGTAAATAGTGCTAGATGAATGCATTGAGTAATGTTAAAGTTTACATGATAAGCATGCATGGGGATAATGCTAAGTAATGGTATGATAAGCATGATGTAGAAATAATAAATGCAAGCATGTGGCTAATGCTAAGATATACTTGATGATCATGTTGTAGAGATACTAATGTTAAGAAATGGAAATGTGCATATGGACAATCTATATACATTAGATCGAGTGGCATTAAACCTAGAGTCATGGACATAGGTTGGACATGGAGGATATGAATCTAGTGCCAAAGAACATAGGTTGGACATCAAGTGGCATTAAACCTAGTGTATTGAACATAGGTTGAACAAGTATAGTGTGAACCTAGTGTCATGAACCTAGCAAACACTTGTGGCATTGAGCATATATATTTGTATCATTCATACATAATAGGGCTAAGTACATGTGAACCTTGGTTACTTTCAATGACATGTTTCTAACGTAGTTGAACATAGAGAAAGGTAGAACCATAATGGACATGTATGTTAGAACCCTATTATTGTGTGAATGTGAGAGTTGGACTTGGACATTAGTAAACAAAGGCAACATTGACAATAGAGACATTGATATGCATAGAGGATATAGTTGTTAAACATAGTTTAACCAAGAGTGGCATTGGACCATTTGACATAGAGTAGCATGATTAAATAGGTAGAAACCTATTGTGACATTGGCATTGTGACTAGTGGCTATGAATCCTCAAGTTGAGGATTGATCGATACTCACGATAAGTCTTGGCTTGAGGGAGGTAGCTCCCCCTCGGGCGGTGCGCTCCGGAGTTGGTCACCACTGGGCGTGGTAAAGTCCCCCCAGAAGACGGTCCCTAGGGAGGTTCGAGTCCCCCGTTATTAAGGGATTTTGGGTTGTGAGTCATTGGGGTTAACATGGTTAACCGGTAAGATTGGGTCAAAGCCAAGTGAATGTATAGCATTATGTGTTACGGGTTTGGTATCCCAGTTGAGAGGATTTAGGGCTGAGGTGTATGTGAGACGTCCATCACCTCGAGCCTAGTTTTGGTGCGGTATTCCGCAGTTGATTGACTCGAGACCGAGTCGGGTGGTTAGCTTGGCTAGGGTAGAGGAAAACCTTAGGAGCAAATAACCAATGATGTAAAGTGATAAGATGTATAAATTATGAAAAAGCTATGGATAGCATGATACAAAGTAAAATCATTTATTCTACTTGTATAGTTGCATGATTCGCATATAGCATGGCATTATTGCATTCGTGAGGCAAAGCATGGTTTTATTAGTTGCATAATAAAGATATATATCTATCTGTTTATTGAACTAACTTGCAGTTGCCTCCCTTGGACCTATTGGTCGAGCTTTTCCCTTGGGTGGCCGTACCCACTGGGAACCATGGAGTTGGTTCTCACCCCACGTGGTTTTGGGGTGTTTACAGGTTCACACGTGAGCGGCGCGGCGGCGCGAAGCGAGGGCGTAGCTCCATAGTTAGCGCCTTACCACCGAGACCAGAGATAGCGGTACCCTGAGTCGGCCTTTACTTAGGGATGTAAGAAAAAAAAAGGAATAAGATTGTAATAATCATGTTAAATCGGATTGTATTTGGAAGTTAAATGTAATAAGTATTTGGGATGTAAAATGTATGAATGTGAATGCATGTAATAACATAGGATGTGTTATGTTGTTTGATACCTTCCATTATGCAATCTTGATTGAAATGTGTTCCTGGTTGGAACTCATTGTACTTGTATTGATTGCTATGCCTTGAACGTACAGGGGAGACTCTGTCCGCAGTACAGGGGAAACCCTGTCCGTTCGGCGATCTGTCGGCGACGCCGCGACCCGGCCAAATAGGCGGGTGGTCGCGGGGCGTGACACTCTCACTCGAGGATAGTTAGTGCCTCTTGCACTAGTTCACATGCTACTACTCAGGAAATCAATATCTATTCTAAGTTCATGTATCAAGCTGTAAGTGTTTCACTACACTAGTCCAAATGTCAATCTTTGGTTTACATGCCACTACTTAGGAGATCATTCTCTACCTTAAGTTCATGTCATAGTGTCTCTACTACACTAGTCCAAATGCCACTCTGTGAGTTTATTTACATGTCCAAGTCCATCTTTTGTTCCTCGGCACTATAGGATTCCATGTCAAGACCCAATCCTCATGTGTCCACTAAATCAAGTACTCAACTCACTAAGTGATTTCTACAATGGAAACATGCAAGGAATTGAAGTGCAAACAACCTATAATGCATACTAACAAGATATGAACATATGCTACAATAATGAAATACTCGGACATAGAAAGAAGCCCGACTGCTTCGGGATGGACACCCCCCACCTTCTGATGATGTCGTGAAGCTAGCTCCAACTTTCGTAATTTTCCGCTGCCTATCGCTCTCGACCGCGGCAAACGAAGCAAAAAATAGGCTTTTCGTCAATATCTTCGCGCCAACTGGTCGGATCACCGAACCGAGTTCACCGACGTGCTCGACTACCTAGCAAATAGGTATAAAAGAGATCAATCCTCAGTTTAGATCTCTATTTCTCAAAACCCTCTTTCAGAACCCTAGATCTTTAATCTTGCGAGAATCGACCGCAAAAGCCTCGATTCAAGCGATTAACATCTATCTAGTGTCCAAGGCACCTACTAAAGCCATTTCTAGAGAAAAAGATTCGCACTCTAGAATTCTACCATCAAAGCTCTTCGAAGCTTACCTAAAAAATGCGCTTCGATAGCGAGGAAGATGATGAGGAAAACGAAGATCTCACTTCCCGCTTCAATCTCCACTAATCCTTCCTCAAGCCTCAACCCTCTAGAGAGCTTCTAGAGAGATAAAGAGAAGAAAAAGAGATGAGAGGGGTATTCCCTGGCTGTGTACAGATGAGAGGGAGGTGGGGTCTATTTATAGACTGCCACAATTGCATAAAAGCCCCTTAACAAATGCCATCCACAACATACTGCATTCTGCAGTTTTCTACTGGTGGTACCGGTACTAGGGATTTTGTCACCGGTTACACGATTACGCAAAGGCCAACCCGAGAGTTGCTGCTCTTGGTTTAATACATGGTACCAGTACCACCCTGATGTTGTACCGGTACCAATTGCCCAAACTGCAGTTTTAGCACTTGTTCGACTTCTGTTTTATGCCGAGCAATGCTAAAACTCAGTTAACTCTCTTAGAACTCAACTTTGACCCTTCCAACACCTTTGGAATGTCAAGTGGAGTATGTCCAAGTATTCATCTCGCCACACTTTGGTTACTTTGACCAAAAGTGGATTATTAAAATGAGGATTCGATATCTTACATCCTCCCTTCCTTAAAAGGAGTTTCGTCCTCGAATCTAACTCAACTTAAACATAAATTCATACCTCGACTCACTCCTCAAAGAGATCAGGATAATGCGCTTTCATCATGTCCTCAAGTTCCCACGTGGCTTCGCGATCATCGTGATTGCTCCACCGAACCTTAATGTAGGGAATCTCGCGACTTCTCAACTTTCGCACTTCTCGAGCAATAAGCAACACCGGAAACTCTTCATAGGACATATTCTTTTGCAATTCCGGGGATCATACAGCAAAGCATGCTTGGGATCATGAATATACTTGCGGAGGTTGGAGACGTGGAATACGTTGTGAACATCCGCAAGCTTTGGTGGCAACGCAAGCCTGTAAGCTACCGCACCAATGCGCTCTAGCACCTCGTAAGGTCCAATGTATCGGGAACTCAACTTTCCCCGAACCCCAAAGCGCTTCACACCCCTCATGGGTGAAACCTTCAAGAAGACGCGGTCTCCTACTGTGAACTCCAAGTCTCGACAGTGCTTATCCGAGTAACTCTTTTGTCTACGGCGCAATCTCCGGCGAGCAAGGCGGACCTTTTCTTCTGCCTCTCGCAAGACATCCGGGCATAATACCGCCCGTTCGCCCAAGTCACTCCAGTGTATAGGAGATAGGCACTTCCTCCCGTAGAGAGCCTCGAATGGTGCCATCCCTATACTTGCTTGGTAACTATTGTTGTAGGCGAACTCGGCCATCCGCAGGTGCTTACACCAACTCCCCTTGTAATCAATGGTACACGCCCGCAACATATCCTTCAAAATCCGTATGGTCCTCTCCTATTGGCCATCTATTTGAGGATGAAACGCAGTGCTGAAATCGAGTCGTATGTCGAGTGCTCCCTGCAGGCTTTTCCAAAAGTGTGACGTAAATCGGGGGTCTCGATCTGACACGATTGACTTCGGGACCCCATGCAATCTCATCACTTCATTAAGATATAACTGTGCTAACCTGTCGCCCGACCAAGTAATGTGGATGTCACGCCCGGGGACCCAGCGGAAGCCCGCACGGCACGTGCCCAGACCCGCCGTACGTCTAAAACATATAAGGCGTCTAAAAACAACAATAATAAAAGCAATAATAAAAGACATCTAGGAGTATCAGAGCATAATAAATGTCTAAATGCTACAACAAGGGATAAGGATAAAACTGTAAATCCACTAAATAAAATATAAAGTAATGCAAGGAAATCCCAGATACAAGTGCTATAGGTAGATACATAGGTGGTCTCTAAACATGGATACAAAAACCTCTCACTTTCTCAACTACAAAAAGAAAGAGTGAACCACCTAGGCAAAGTACCGCTCCTCGCTAGCTAGCTAAGCAACCCCCTTGCTACGATCCCGTGCCTCCGCCGGTGCCGAAGGCTCTGAAAAGTAAACCATAAAACAGGGGCGTGAGAACTATTAAAAATAGTTCCCAGTGGGCAATTACTGACTTCAGTGAATGCACCACAAGGCCCAAAGCTACAAAAGATGTCAGTGACATTAACAGTAGAAAAGCGAAAGGTAAGTAAAAATAATGTAACTTACTACAACATGATATCTCTACTTAGCGTAATTAGCATAAGTATGAAGCAACTATGTAACATATGGAAACTTGGAGTTGCGATGTCAACCTTGACCTAGAGGGTCAAAGTGAGGATTGAGCTAGTTGGACATCATCCCCGAGGGATTTGTGATGCGTTGGAATGAGTTCCAAAGAGAAATAAGTGTGTCGGCGCAAATTGGGCGCGAAACGAAAT
>NC_033633.1:8333626-8335665 GCF_001540865.1 Ananas comosus | reverse complement strand
TAAACCACATACCCTGCTCCAGCTACTGGTAGGGTCAAGATCGGGGCGGTCGTCAATCTCTGCTTCAACTCTTGGAAGCTTCGCTCGCACGCGTCATTCCAAATGAACTTGACTCCTTTGTGCGTGAGCCTCGTGAGGGGAGTAGACAGCTTAGCAAACCCCTCTACAAATCTCCGGTAGTAACCGGCCAATCCAAGGAAGCTCCGTATCTCCGTGACGCTCGTCGGTCTCCGCCAATCCTTGATTGCTTCAATCTTCTTGGGATCCACGGCTATACCCGATCCCGAAATCAAATGTCCAAGGAAAGCTACCTCTCGGAGCCAAAATTCACATTTCTTCAACTTGGCATAAAGCTCCTTCTCCCGAAGTACTTGGAGTACAATCCTCAAATACTCCTCGTGATCTGCATCACTTCGAGAGTAGACCAAAATGTCGTCGATGAACACCACGACGAACCTGTCTAGATAAGGCTTGAAAACACGGTTCATTAGATCCATAAAAGCTGCTGGGGCATTAGTAAGCCCGAACGGCATAACTGTGAACTCGTAATGTCCATACCGTGTTCTAAAAGCCGTCTTCGATACATCCTCGGGTTTGATCTTCAATTGGTGGTATCCCGACTGTAAGTCTATCTTGGAATATACACACGATCCCTGAAGATGATCAAACAAGTCGTCGATTCTCGGCAACGGATACTTGTTCTTGATCGTGACCTTATTGAGTTCACGATAATCCACACAAAGGCGAAGTGATCCGTCTTTTTCCTTGACGAACAGAACGGGTGCTCCCCAGGGTGAAACGCTCGGTCGAATGAAGCCTTTATCTGGCAAATCCTGCAACTGTGCCCTCAGCTCCCTCAGCTCTGCCGGTGCCATCCGATAGGGTGCCTTTGAGATTGGGGTAGTCCCAGGGACGAGATCTACCACAAACTCAATCTCCCTATCAGGAGGCATACCCGGTAGCTCAGCTGGAAACACATCCTGAAACTCCCGCACCACCGGAATATCCTCAATCCTAGGGGTGTCACTCCCGCCCCTCAGCACAACACTAGCCAAATAGGCCACACAGCCTCTGCTGATCAGCTGCCTAGCTCGAGACGAGCTGATCGTCATCGCAAAAAGGTTACTCCGGCATCCAATAAATACCACCTCGGTCTGCCCCGGTTCTCTAAAGGTAACCGTGCGATTCTTACAATCAATCGTGGCATAATACTTGGTCAACCAATCCATGCCCAAGACCACGTCAAAATCCCCCAGCTTGCGCAAAGCTAGCAAATCTATAGGCATGATCCAATCTCCTACCCGCACAGGGCAACTGGGGCTATACTCTCTAATATCCAGAACGTGGTCGGGTACAACAACATGTCCCATAAGCAATAAAGGAACCAATGGGATGCCATGCAACTCGGCAAACAGCCGATCTATGAATGAATGCGATACACCGGTATTAAATAAAGCACGAACTCTAATGCCATCAAGTAAAATGATACCTACAACCACATCCTCGGCTGCTGCCACCTCCTCGGTCTGAGCGGCGTACATGCGCCCACTCGGGGCCTGTCGAGATCCCTCGCTCTGGCGCTGGACGGGTGGGCGCCCAGGCTGATACTGTGCCGATGGAGTCCTCTGGCCGGCGGCTTGTAGAGCCGGTGCCGATGCACTCGACGGTGCTGGTGAAGAACCTCTCGGGCACTCGGTACGCACGTGGCCCTCCTGGCCACACTAAAAACACGTGCCCGCCCGCTGTGGACACTGCGGTGGGTAATGGGGACCACCGCAGATCACACAAGGGGAAGGCCGGCGCCGATCGGATCCTCCTCGATGCGCTGCTGAGCCGCATTCTCGCTGCTGGCTCCTCAAATGCTTCGGCGGCCTCCTAGAATGCGTCTGACTCGCACCCTCAGCCGCAGGCCTCTTGGCCTTACCTTTGTCCCTAGCCTCACGCTGCTCCTGGACCTCTGTCGCGCCGCTCTCCACGATGAGCGCGCGATCCACCACCTCCCGGTAGGTTTGGAGGTTAGAGGATTGCACAAACCGGAA
>NC_033633.1:8297988-8331862 GCF_001540865.1 Ananas comosus | reverse complement strand
ATGAGAAGGATGTGAAGATCTCTCTCTTTCCCTTCCTCTTCTTCCTCTTCTTCTCCTCTTGAGGGAGAGAAAAATGAGAGTGAGAGGGGAGGAGAGGCTGCTTATAGCCTCTAAGGTAACAAAATCCAGCCAGGCCCCACAAAAACTCAAATTTACATCAGCCCGGACTGGGCAGTTTTCGCCCATAGGGACCGGTCTCCCCGACCTGCGACCGGTCTCTCAGCCAGCCCCCGAAAATCCAACGTTCGGGAACCGGTCTCTCCCCGCGCAAACGCGCTCGGGGACAGGTCTCAACTGCTAGGGACCGGTTGCCTCGCCGGCTACGCAGCACTGTTCACTGGGGGACCGGTCTCTCCTATCAGGGACCGGTCCCCGAGAGTAAAAACTCTCAGGACTCTGCCAAAACTCTCGAGATCGAACTTTTAGGCCGGTATACCATCGACGGCCCTCCACCAAGTGTGGAAAAGTTCGGAATACCAATCGAACACTCGAACCTCGCAATTTGCAAAGGTCCAGTGTGCTACACCTGTCTCCCTGGCGCAAGCTGCGCAAATCCTGCTCCATCTTCCTCTTGACGCTGGTTGGGAAGTAGTGCGCCAGAAGAAGCCCCTTGAACCTCGTCCAAGTAATAGCTGCCAAGTCTGTGCGGGGGTTCTCCTGGAGATCCAACCACCAGCGGTAGGCCTCGCCGTCCAAATGGTGAGTGGCGAGCCAAACTCTGTCCCTCTCCTCCACGAAGGTGTCGCGGAAGAGCTTCTCCATATGCATCAACCACTTCTCCACGATCCAGTGGTCGACCTTCTCGCCGTCGAAGACTCGGGGGCTGCACCTCCTGAACTCATTGAGGCGCTCCATCAGTCTGTCTCGCTCCGCCCCCTCAACCAAAGTAGGGAATGCTGCTCCAACCGGGGGCCTCTGCACAGGTGATGCCACCAAAACCTCCTCCTGCGGTGCGGCCGCAGGCGCCGCACGCGAAGAACTGGGCGCGGGGGACGGCGCTCTCGGTGCAACGTCCACAACTGGTGCAAGCGCCCGGCACGCCAGATCCGCCATACGTCTAAAAATATAAGGGTCTGAAAACAACAAAATAAAAAGTAATAATAAAGACTCTAGGAGATCAGAGCATAATAAATGTCTAAATGCTACAACAGGATAAGATAAAACTTGTAAATCCACTAAATAAACATCAAGTGATCAGTGAAATTCCAGATACAAGTAGCTATAGCGTAGATATTAATAGTGTGTCTCGGTATACATGGAATACAAAAACTTCTCATCTCTAACTACAAAAGAAAGATAAACACTTAGGCAAAGTACGCTCCTCGCTAGTAGCTAAGCATCCCCATGCGCTGATTTTCATGACTATTAAAACAGGAGGCGTGAGAACTATTAAAATAGTTCCCCGAGTAGGCAATTACTCACTTCAGTGAATGCACACGAGGGCCATTAGCTACAAAAGATTGGTCAGTGACTATAAAGTCTAGAAAAAAAGATAAGGCTAAGCTAAAAATGTAACTTACTACAACAATGATCTCTCTACTTAGCATAATTAGCCTAAGTATGAAGCAACTAGCATGAAATAAAAGTCTCCCAACTATCATAATGTAACAATGCCGAAATAGTAAAGTTCCGTTGTTTGCTATTTAGTCAAGTCCAAGTAGTACACTACTGGCATCGATCTGCCACATGTAATAATGAATAACTCAGAAGTCAAATCTTGAGAGACCACCCGAAGCTGTCTGTGTCCCTGAAGACCCACCGTAGTGCTGTGGGCCGCGTGCGACGCCTAATGGCACCCATGGTATCATCATCCCCACCTAGGAATGAAAGCCTGTCCACCATTCCACTTCGGCGCCATTCCCGCACGGCGAATATGAATCGCGATTGTATTCTCCGGAGTGCGGCTTGTAGGAGCGACCTCACAAGCATGTGCGACAGTGAGCCAATGGCAGTAGATTCAACATATGATCGCAAGGACCAAGTCCTCATGTCTAAAACAGAATGTGTCAAGTATCTCAATGGCCTATCCCTATGTCATACATGTTCTGCTAACATGGATATAGCCAGATATGTAGTGGCCCTATCAATGTCTTTCCTACGTTGCAGTTTCATAATTTTACTAGCTTTCAGTGCCCTTGATGAACTCTTGCTTCTCTGATGCCGAGCATAGAACGATGTTCAAAGTACATATTCCAAGTCAAAACACATAAAAATGTGATGTATTTTTCACTATGCAGATAAACACTTTTTCCATATGTAATGCATTCTACTCATATAGCTCTACTATATAGTTGAATTTCAAAACAAGGTATGTATTTTAAGTGCTCAAATTTATACTAATTTTATTTAGACCATATGAAATGAATTCTAAAAATATTTACAACAAATAGAAGAGAATAGGGTCCCATTTCGCTCCCTTATTTCCACGAGAGCAACTCAACCAATTTTCGGAAACTCTTCGTTTCGCCGACGAAAGTGATGCACTAGCCTCTAGACCCTGAAGGGATGTTAGGAACAAGTGTTACCCAACAAAACGAATAACGGATTGCTTGCAATCATTAACCATTTCAGAGTTTAGGGTTGAGAAAACTCACGATTGCGAAGGAAAGCTTTCTCAATCTCCAAATAGGAGATTAGAGTCCTTCCAATCGAAACCTAAACAAAGTTCTAGACCCATCAATTAGGGTCCCAAAACCCTCAAACGAAAAATCCAATCTAACCCTTAAAACCAAAAATCTAGGTTTAATCTAGTAATCAACAAAATCCGAATCTAGAGCAGAGAGAAAATAATTACTAACTCCTTAGAAGCTCCAAACCAAGCCCCAAAGTCCTCTAGCGGTTGTAAGGTTGATCCTCAAAACAAGCTCAACCAAGATCGCCACTTCTCCATGGGGAAAAACCACAAAAAGTAACGAAGAGAGAGAGAAAGACGATCAACATACTAGCAAAAATCAACAAAATGGAGAAAACATAGGGGAGGAGTTCTCACCTGCTCTCCCACTGGTCTATGGCTCAAAGGAGTCACAAAAGGAGCTGGGTGACATATATAATGTGTGTACAATTGCAAACAGCCCCTGCCCGCAACTGCCCAGACCAGATGCACGTGCTACCGGTTACACGGCGTCTTGTGTCGGCACACACCACGAAAGCCAACCCGGTTCGGGTTTGCGTGGGGACATAAGCCTGTTACGCCGTACACAGGCGGCGTACCAGTACAACCATCACCGCGTACCGGTACAGCATCAAGCCCGCTACCGCGTACACTGCCCCTTAAGGCTCACAGAGAGCTAGCCAAATCAACTTGGGTGGATTTTGACGCAAGATCTTTAAACACCATTCTCGAGACTCGAACCATAGGTCGGAACACCTCGTCGACGACCCACCAGAAAGTCTGGAAAAGGTAACCATTCAATCACTCGAACCCAGCATTTGCAAGGTCCAGTTGCGTTACATTCACCCTCTAAAAAGAGTTCGTCGCGAAACTCGAAAAGGAAAAGACTACCACGGCTCATCTGAAAAAGATGGGGATAGCGCTCCTGCAAAAGCGCTCTCTATCTCCCAGTAGCTCGCGCTCCGCTTGTGTTGTGTTCGTGTTGGCTCCAAAAGAACCTCACATACGGAATATCGATTCCGCAGCTTTTTCAACCTCGCGAGCTCAAGATTCTTCAGGGTATGCTCCTCAAGCTCAAATTACTCGCGCGCTCACTGGTAAGCTTCCAGAACTGAGTTTGGTCATCATGAATGCTACCTCCGAAGGACCGATACATGAAAGACTTGTGCAGGCCCGATAGTTCGGTGGCTTAGAGGCAAGTCCATACTGCTACCGACCCTACACGCTCCAAGATCTCATACGGTCCAATGAAACGGGGCCTCAACTTCCCGATCACCGAATCTCTGATTCCTCCTAGTTGCCGCGAGACCTTCAAGAAGACGTGGTCTACCAACTTGGAACTCGCATTAGTCTCGCCGGGGGCCGTCGATCAGCGTAGCTCCTCTGTCTACTCTGCCCGTCACAGTTCGCTACTGAGCATTCCGACCCTTGCCTCAGCTTTCCTGAGAGCACATAGGGCCCTAAGCAATCTCTCGCGACTTCACTCCAATGAAGTGGCGTCTACCACTTCCATCCATAAGTGCTTTGAAGGGCCGCCATCTGATGCTTTGCTTGAAAACTGTTTATAAGCAAACTCGCCATACGGTAGATGCTGCGACCATATCCTCCTTTGCGAAGTTCTATCAAGCATGTCCGCTGAGCATATCCTCTAAGGTCCTGTATAGTAGCGCTCGACTGCATCGCTTCTGCGCGGTGGAAAGCCCAGCCCTCGCTGAACAGTCAATCGAAGTGCCCAGGGCTCCTGCCAGCACTCCCTCAAAAGGAGACACAAACCGTGGTGTCGTCATCTGATAACAATCGATTGTAGCACTCCATTAAGCCCGCACAATCTCCATCAAAGTAACTTGCGCGAGCCTTATTCCGATCCAAGTCGTCGATGAATAGGTATGCAAGTGCTCGCGACTTCGTCAACTCTATCACTGATCACCCAATAGGTCATGCCCCGCTGTGAGCGTGGCAATCGTCACAAAGCCAGGGTAATTTCTTCATTTCAAATGGAAATAGGCAAACTCTGAGTTTTCCCGCGGAATACAAAAAAAGAACAAAAAGAATAAAAAATTCTATATAAAGATATAGCAAAAAACAAGAGTACAACACAACTACTCGCCCAAACGTCCTTATTTCAATACCGGAGCCACAATAAAGCAAGCTTACGATCTTTACATTTGTGCTCCGGATTGTAATAGCATACCGCGGCTCGGTGCCGCTTCTTGAAGAATCTTCTTTAATCCCGAATCCGCGGGTATACAATCGCCACCGAAACGCATCCAATCCCGTGATCATCCAAAGGAAGTCGCCTTCATACCATCAACCATTTTACATCCGAATCCTTTTGCACCTCACATCAGGAGACTTGCTTCTCTTTTTAATTCTATCCAAAGCCGTAGGTTGCCACTACCAAAGTCATCCAATCTCCAAGGGCTGTGTCAGGAGTCACACCTCCACTCCAAACGCCTTTCATCCTGCTCGATCAACTGCTGGTTGAGTCACAGACATGCATCGCTTAAGTTTTCATCGATTTCCTACTTAGCGATCTGCCACCACGTTAGCCTTGCCCGGGTGCGCTAAATGTAATCGTCAGATCTATCCTGCGCAGCTCCCAACCATCTGCGTGTCTCAGGTTCAATCTTTCCTTATGACCAGTAAAACAGGACTTTAAGTTCTTGTGATCCGTGTATATTTCCCATCGCTCGCCATAAAGATAGTACGCATCGCTTCAATGCGAACACTACGGCTCCCCAACTCCAAATCATGCGTGTCGGGTGGTAGTTCTTCTCATATTCTTTAGTCGGGGATGCGCGACAGTATACGCGGATCACCTTGCCATTCCTCGCCCATCAATACACAGGCCCAATTCATTAGTGAAGTCACTATAAAACCACTACCCGCCCAGCTACTGAGATAGGTCAAGATCGGGGCGGTCGTCAATCCTCTGCTTCAAACTCTTGAAGCTTCCGGCCTGCACGCGTTCATTCCAAATTGAACTTGACTCCTTTGTGCGTGAGCCTCGTGAGGGGCAGTTGACGAGCTTAGCAAAGCCCCGTCTACAAATCTGCGGTAGTAACCGGCAACCAAGAGTACGTATTCCGTGACCTCGTCGGGTCTCGCCAATCCTTGATTTGCTTCAATCTTCTTGGAATCCACGCGCTAATACCGATCCCGAAATCAATGTCCAGGAAAGATACCTCTCGGAGCCAAATTCACATTTCTTCACTGTGGCATAAGCTCCTCTCCGAAGTACTTTCGAGTACATCCTCAAATACCTCTTCCGTGATTCTGCAATCACTTCGAGAGTTAGACAAAATTGTCGCGATGAACACCACGACGAACCGTCGTAGCATAAGGCTTGAAAACACGCGTTATTAGACCATAAAAGCATGCTGGGGCATTGTAAGCCGAAAGGCTAACTTGAGACTCGTAATGTCCATCACCGTGTTCTAAAAGCCGTCTTCGATACATCCTCGGTTGATCTTCATATGGGTGGCTATCCGACTTGTAAGTCCTATCTTGAATATAACACACGACTCCCTGAAGATGATCAAACAAGTCGTCGATTCTCACGGAAGGATACTTGTTCTGATCGTGACCTATTGAGTCACGATAATCACACAAAAGGCGAAGTGAATCACGTCTTTTTCCTTGACGACAGAACGGCAGTGCTCCCAGGCGTGAAACGCTCGATCGAATGAACGCTTTTATCTGCCAAATCCTCAACTGTGCCCTCAGCTCCTCAGCTCTGCCGTGCCATCCCGATGGGTGCCTTTTGAACTGGGTTAGTTCCCCAGGGACGAGATCTCACAAACTCAATCTCCCTATCAGAGAGCATACCCGGTAGATTGTAGTAGCTGGAACACATCCTGAAAAATCTCCGCACACACCGGGAATATCCTCAATCCAGGGGTGTCACTCCCGCCCCCTCAGGACAACACTAGCCAAATAGGCCACACAGCCTCTGCTGCATCAGCTGCCTTTAGCTCGAGACGAGCTGATCGTCATCGCAAAAGGTTAGCTCACGGCATTCCAATAAATACCAACCTCGGTCTTGCCCCGGTTCTCTTAAAGGTTAACGTTGCAGATTCTGTACAATCAATCGTAGGCATAATACCTTGGCTGCGAACCAATCAGCCCAAGACCACGTCAAAATCCCAGCTTGCGCGCAAAGCTAGACAAATCTTCATAGGGCATGATCCAATCTCCTAGCCCGCACAGGGCAACTGGGGCTATACTCTCTATATCCAGACATGTGATCGGGTGACCAACACATGTCCATAAGCACATAAAGGAACCACAATGAGATTGCCATGCAATCGCAAACAGCCGATCTTATGACATTGGAATGCGAACACCCGGTATAGAATAAAGCCACGAACTCCTTAATCTGCATCGACAGTAAATGATACCGGACACCAATCTCGGTGCCTGCCACCTCTCGGTCCGGCAGCGGCGTACATGCGCCCACTCGGGGCCTGGTCGAAAGATCCCTCGCATCTTGGCGCTGGACGGGTGTGGGCGCCAGGCTGATACTGTGCGATGGGAGTCTCCTGGCGGCGGCTTGTAGAGCCGGATGCCGGATGCACCTCGGCACGGTGTGACATGTGAAGACCTCTCGGCACTCTTGTAGCACCGTTGGCTCCTGGCCACACTAAAAGACACGTGCCCGCCCGCTGTGGACACTGCGGTGGCGTAATAAGCGGACACCCGCAGATCACACAAGTGAAGCCGGGCGCGATCGGATCCTCACGATGCGCTCTGAGCCGACATTTCGTGTGCTCCTCAAATGATTCGGCGGCCTCCTAGATGGCGTCTGACTCGACACCCTCAGCCGAAGGCCTTTGGCCTTACCTTTGTCCTAGCCTCACGCATGCTCTCTTACTGGACCTCTGTCGCGCCGCTCTCCACGATTGAGGCGCGCGATTCACAACCTCCGGTAGGTTTGGAGGTTGAGAGGATTGCACCAAAACCGGAAGCATCGAATGGTCCTTAACCCTCGCTCGAAGATGCAGGCTTGTCCTCGTCGTCATCGCAGACGAGGGCACCGCAATGCAGAAGTCGAAAATCCCTTCGTACTCGGCTACGGTCTGTTGTCCACGCCCGAGGACCAGCGGAGCGCCCGGCGGAGTGCCAGACGCGCATATGTCACAACAATATAAGGCGTCTAAAAACAACATAATAAAAGCCAATAATACAAGACATCTGGGTCATCGACACATAATAAATGTCTAAAATGCTAAACCAGGCCGGTAAAGTGACAACTGTAAATCCACTAAATTTAAAACATAAAGTGGTCAAGAATATCCCAGATGCAATGCTATACGTAGATACTAGTTGGTCTGTATACATCGATACAAATCTCACATTCAACTACCCAAAAAGAAGGAGTAAACCACCTTAGGCAAAGACCGCTCCTCGCTAGCTAGCTAACGCGATCCCCTTGGCGTCCGTCCTCCCGGTGCGAAGGCCTCTGGAAAATACCACTACAAACAGTCGGGCGTGGACTATGTTAAAAATAGTTAGTGGGGAATTACTGACTTAGTGAATTGCAACAAGGCCAAAGCTACAAAAAGATGCCAGTACAGTGAAAAGCGAAGGTTAAGCAAAAAATGTAACACTACAACATGATATCTCTACTGGAGCCTAATTGGTCATAAGTATGAAACAAACTCATGATGAGTAAAAAGTCTTTCAACGTATCATAATGTTGTCACAATGCGCAAATAGTAAATTCCGTCATTACTATCTTAGTCGAATGTCAATGTAGTACACCTAAGTCATCACTCCATGTCAATATCATACATGAACACTTAAGTAAATTGAGGACCCACCGTAAGGGCTTGTCTATAGGCCCTGAACGCCACCGGAGGCTGTCTGGCCGGTGCGAGCTAATGGCCCGTGGTAGTCAAACATCCTCAACTCAGGATGAGCCTGGCCCCGGAATCACTTCGGCGCCCAATCCGCACGGGAATATGTATCGGATGGCTTATCTCGAGTGACCGGCTTGAGGGAGCGACCCACAAGCATGTGGCGAATAGAGCACATGCAGTAGCTCAACACGATCTTCGCAAGTACCAAGTCCTCATGATCTAATAACATGGAATGTAATCCGAATGTCTCAAAGCCATATCTCTATGTCATCATGTCTCTTAATTGCATTTTTATAGTTATAATTCCAAGTGCCTCTTTATCGACACTTTTGTCTCAACGAGTCCCAGCATGGCATTAATATGTTCATGATGCATGTTTCCCTCAATTTCTGCAGGAGGCAGACAGTGTTCTCAACTGCGAAATCCAAGCCTCTGTCCACAATGCATGCAATCTACACATATAGCTCTACTATATGCGAGTACAAATTTTTTACGATACATGAGGCATGCATGTCTTAAGTCGTCCTAATTCATATAATCGATTGTCTTAGCATGAATTTGCATTCAAAAATACTTCTATAAAAGCTTTAGAAGGCATGGGGGCAATTATGTTGCCCCATTTTCATGAAGTCAAAACAGCCAAAATCGACTTCTTCGTTCGCGAACGAAGCATATCCACAAGCTCATAGTACCCTAGAAACTCATCAAAAAATAGGGTCACCCAAACGAAACGAAAGAGCAAATACTCAACTCATTAGCTCCTCAAGCTAGAGGTTGGAGACAAAACTTACCGATTGCGAAGAGGCTCTACGATCTCAAATGGGAGTTTAGAAGTCTTCCAATCACCTAAACAAAGGTTCCAAAAAACGCAAACCATAAACAACCCAATCACATTAAGAGTCTATTAATAACCAATTACAAATCACCGAAAAAACCCAAATAACCCTAATCCCAAAATTCTAGGGTCTTCATCTAGAAAAACCTCAGCAGAAAAAGTATTTAAATCGGGGATTATAAGCTAACACCTCAAGCGAAGCTCCAATACCAAGCTCAAAGCAAGTGAGGCGTTGAGGTTGATCCTTCACAAAGCTCCAACCGCAAGTTCAAAGCACAAAGGTGAGAAAATGAGGAAGAAGATGCATGCTCCAATGGCCTCTATCAAGCTCCTTTCTTTCTTGACTCCTTCTTTCTCGCTTCCCTTTCTCTCATCTATGAAGTCGTAGGAAGAGTATCGAAGGGACGAGAAGATTTCGCATTGTGAACATTATGATAGTTGGAGACTTTTACTTCATGCATAGTTGCTTCATACTTATGCTATTTATGCTAAGTAGAGATATCATGTTGTAGTAAGTTACATTTTACTTACCTTTCGCTTTTCTACATTTATAGTCACTAATATCTTTTGTAGCTTTGGGCCTTGTGGTGCATTCACTGAAGTTAGTAATTGCCCACTGGGAACTATTTTTAATAGTTCTCACGCCCCTGTTTTATGGTTTCCTTTTCAGAGTCACGGGATCGCGGCAAGGGAATCGCTTAGCTAGCTAGCGAGGAGCGGTACTTGCCTAGGTGGTTTACTCTTTCTTTTGTAGTTGAGAGAGTGAGAGGTTTTGTATCCATGTATAGAGACCACCTATGTACCTACCTATAGCACTTGTATTTGGAATTTCCTATTGTATTTACTTTATGTTTTATTTAGTGGATTTACAGTTTTAATTGTATCCCTTGTTGTAGCATTTAGACTTTTATTATGCTCTGATACTACTAGACGTCTTGTATTATTGCTTTTATTATTGTTGTTTTAGACGCCTTATATGTTGTAGACATATGGCGGGTCTGGGCACGCGCCGGGCGGGCTTCCGCTAGGTCCTGGGGCGTGACAGGACGAAAGTGTAGATCGCCACTTCATTGGAGTGAAGTTGACGAGAGATTGGCTTTAGGCCCTGATGTGCTCCAGGAAGTATCGGACAAAGTTTGAATTGCTCGGGAGCGACTTTTGACGGCACAGAGTAGACAGAGGAGCTACGCCGATCGACGACGGCGAGACTTGGAGTTCCAAGTTGGAGACCATGTTTTCTTAAAGGTCTCGCCGACTAGAGGGATCAAGAGATTCGGGATTCGGGGTAAGTTGAGCCCTCGTTTCATTGGACCGTACGAGATTTTGGAACGTGTAGGTCCGGTAGCGTATCGACTTGCTCTACCACCGAACCTATCGGGCATGCACAACGTCTTTCATGTATCGGTCCTTCAGAAGTACGTTTTCGACCCGACTCATGTGTTGGATGCTACACCTATAGAGCTGCGGGAGGATTTGAGCTTTGAGGAGCAACCCTTGAGGATTTTGGCTCGTGAGGTGAAAAGATTGCGGAACCGAGAAATTCCTTACGTGAAGGTGCTTTGGAGCAACCACGGGGAGCGGGAGGCCACGTGGGAGCTAGAGAGCGCATTGCGGGAGCGCTATCCCTATCTTTTTCAGATGGAGCTTTGAGGTATGTGTTTGCTTTTGAGTTTCGCGGACGAAACTCCTTTTTAGGAGGGGTGAATGTAGCACACTGGACCTTTATAAATTGCAAGGTTCGAGTGTTTGGTTGGATTCCAAACTTTTCCACACTTGGTGGAAGGTCCTAGATGGTATTCCGACCTAAAAGTTCGATTCCTGAAGTTTTGGCTTTGTCCTGAGAGTTTTCACTCTCGGGGACCGGTCCCTGATAGGAGAGACCGGTCCCCTCAGAACAGTGCTGCGGCAGGACTTGAGGCAACCGGTTCCTGGCGGGTGAGACCGGTCCCCGAGCGTGACTACGCGAGGAAAGACCGGTCCCATGCGGGGAGAGATCCGTTCCCGAACGTTGGATTTTCGGGGCAGGCTGAGAGACCGGTCCCAGGTCGGGAAGACCGGTCCCTCAGTCCGAAAATTGCCCAGTTCTGGCAGTGCATTAGATGCATTGTTGAGGGGTTTTTCTGGATTTTGTTACAATAGATGACCTATATGGCCATTTCACCTCTCTCCCTCCCTCATTTCACACTCTCCTTTGCACCTTAGAGAGAAAAAGAGAAGAGGAAGAAGAGGAAGAAAAAGGAGTTGGAGGAGAGCAAGATCTTGAGGCTTTGGAGCATCTTCCTCTCCCTTTGCTCACCATTGGAGGCTTAGAGCTTGGGCTAGGAACTTGATAGAGGGTCAATCTTCAACCCTAGAGCATTTTGAGCTTGGTTTGGAGCTACCAAGAAGGTTAGTTGCTTGTTTCTCCCCTCTGAATCTATTTTTTGTGGATATTGGGAGATGAAACCCTAGATTTGGATTTTAGGGTTTATTTTGGGGCTTTTTGTTTGGTGGCTTTTGGGGCTAATCTAGTGAGATTAGAACCTTGGTTTAGATTGCCTTGGATGGGATTTAACTTCCGCTTGAGCTTTGAAGAAGAATCTCTACACTAGGTGAGAGTTTAGCCCTCTATGCCTTGTTGGTTAGAATTTGAGCTTTCGATATTCATTTCGATTGTGTAATTCTTGTTCCTACATCTTTAGGGTGCTAGGAGACTAGTGGACATCTCCGTTCGGCGAAACGAAGAGTTTCGATTTTTGGTGGGTTTGGCTTCATGGAAACGTGGCAAATGGCCCATGTGCTGTCACGCCCCGGGACCCAGCGGAAGCCCGCCCGGCACGTGCCCAGATCCGCCATACGTCTAAAACATATAAGGCGTCTAAAAACAACAATAATAAAAGTAATAATAAAAGACATCTAGGAGTATCAGAGCATAATAAATGTCTAAATGCTACAACAAGGGATAAGGATAAAACTGTAAATCCACTAAATAAAACATAAAGTGATACAAGGAAATTCCAGATACAAGTGCTATAGGTAGATATATAGGTGGTCTCTATACATGGATACAAAAACCTCTCACTCTCTCAACTACAAAAAGAAAGAGTAAACCACCTAGGCAANTGGGGTGACATATATAAATGTTGTAACAATTGCAAACACCCCCCTGCCCGAACTGCAGCCCAGACTGCACTGTGTACCGGTACACGGGTTTGTGTACCGGTACACCACCCACGAAAAGCCAACCCGAGCCTCGGGTTTGCTGGGACATAGCCTGTGTACCGGTACACGGGCCCGCGTACCGGTACAACCATCACCGCGTACCGGTACAGCCATCAAGCCCGTATCGGTACACTGCCCTCTGAAGGCTACCCGAGAGCTAGCCAAAAATCCAACTTTTTGGATTTTGACGCAAGGTTTTAAACCACCATTCTCGGAACTCAAACCATAGGTTGGAACACTGTCGACGACCCACCAAAAAGTCTGGAAAAGCTTATAACCCATTCAATCACTCGAACCCAGCAATTTGCAAGGTCCAGTGCGTTACATGTGCTCTCTATACTTGTTGTAAATTCTTTTTGAATGCAAATCCATACTAGATAGGATTTATGAGAATTTTAGAACACTTAAAATGTATGTGCTATGTGTAAGATAAATTTCACTCTAAATAGTAGAGCAATCAGGGTTATTTTCATGCATGTGAGAAGTGTTCGAGATAACAAGTGGGAATCATGCCTCGTATGCTATATTAGCTCATAATTGTGTAATTGTAAACACTACACTATGACTGGACTTAGTGGAACAAAGTGTCATAAAGGGGGACTTGACATAGAAAACTATGAAATTGCAACATAGAGACATAGTGATAAGCCATTGGACATATACTATATTCCGTGTTATAGACATGATGACATAGTGATAGGCCTTTGTGACATTCGATATATTTCATATTTTTTTTAAACATGAGGACTTGAGACTTGAGATAGACTTATACGCATGCTTGCCATTGTACTCATTCGCACATGCTTGTGAGGGTCGCTCCCTACAAGTCTGCACTCCTGAGTTAGCCATCGCGATAGATAATTGCCGTGCGGGATTGGGCGCCGAAGTGGATTGCCGTGGGAAAGGCTCATTCCTAGAGTGGGGATGTTGACTACCACGGGGCCATTAGGCACGGTACCGGCCAGACAGCCTACAGGTGGGTCTTACAGGCCAGACAGTCTTCGGGTGGGTCTTACAGGCCAGACAGTCTTCGGGTGGGTCTTCATGCTAGACAGCCTTCGGGTGGGTCTTATAAGATTAAACTTTTAACAGTTAAAGTGACAAGTGGATATTGACTAGAATAGTAAATAATGACATCTTTACTATTTGCATCGAGGACATCGTTTGGTTGCATACTCATGCTTACACATGTTAGTCACACTCATGTACATACTTGTTGTAATTGCTTTATTACTTATGCAGTTCATACTAAGTAGAGATATCATGGTAGAATAGTACTCATGGTTACATACTTGTTCATTATTTCGCCTTCATTTATACTTGTATTGACCCTCTTTTGTAGCTTTTGGGCCTAGTGGCGCATTTCACTGAAGTCAGTAATTGCCCACTAGGAACTATTATTTAATAGTTCTCACGCCCTCTGTTTTATGGTTTCTTTCAAAGCCTTCGGCACTGGCGGAGATATGGGATCGCGGTAAGGGTGTCGCCTAGCTAGATAGAGATGAGCTTGTTTCGCTCCTAGGTGGTTGTTTCTTCTTTCTTTCTTTTGTTGTAGTGAAAGAGAGAGATTTTGAGTACCATGTATAAAGAAACCACCTATGTACTCCTTATGTTTTGCTTTTGTGTTTAGGATTTCCATTGTACTACTTTATGGTTTTATTAATGAATTTCAGTTTTATACTTATCCCTCTGTTGTAGAACTTAATTATTTACTTTGCTCTGATATCATTAGATCCCTTTGTTCTACTACTTTATTTATCGTTTTGTTTTAGACACCTTGTATGTTATAGACATATGGCGGGTCTGGGCACGCACCAGGCGGGCTTCCGCTGGGTCCCGGGGCGTGATAGAGTGTGAGGGAAAGAAATGAGAGAAAGAGAGAGGAAAAGCCATATAGGCCCTCTAATGCAACAAAATCCAGAAAACCCCCTCAACTTTGCAACCTGCACACAGCCAGGTCTGGGCAAATTTCGGGTGGAGGGACCGGTCCCTCCCCACATGGGACCGGTCCCTCAGGACTCTCCCGCAGCCAAGCGTTCAGGAACCGGTCTCTCTGACCCGGGGGACCGGTTGCCTCAAGGGGACCAGTCTCTCCCACCAGGGACCAGTCCCCGAGAGTGAAACTCTCAGGACTAAGCCAAAAATCCAGAATTTCGAACTATGGGTCGGAACACCATCTACGACCCTCCACAAGGTGTGGAAAAGCTGGGAACTCAAATCAAACACTCGAACCTCGCAATTTGCACAGATCCAGTGTGTTACAGATATTGTTAATAGTGATTAGAATATATCTCACTACTAAATAAAATAGAACCTATAGGTAACATATATAAGAAGTTGTGACTGATAGGATATCTGGATCGTGATTTTTGAATCGTCGGAGAACTAATTGTCAATATATTGATAACTGAACTAATTTATAATTATAACAAATTAGTGATATTAAAGTGCAAATGTTGTAAGAGAGGACTTCCTAACAATTAGTAAATTGTGAGAGGACTTATGTGCAAATATCACATTATTAATTTGATATGATCAAATTTGTATTGAGTTCCAATTCAATTTAAATTAGGATTTAATCTATGGAACTAATTAAGAAAAGGATAAAATTAAACCTAGATTTATTTTTATCCTTAGTGGTTATTATATTATTATAAAAGGAATTATGTCTCTCTTTACAAGATACAGGAGTTTTTAGAAAATTCTAGTCATCATCCATCATCGCTCTCTTTCTCTCTTCTTCTCTTTGAACCTCTAGCAAGAAAGATGCCCTTTGCAAGGGAGCTAGCACCCCCGTGAGGACATCGATCAGATCACTAATCTCATGTGGATACTTATAGAGGTCGAACGCGTGTGCGGCTTCAAAAGAACCAAATTCCACGGTCATCAGATTGCGGTGAAGATCCATTCGTGCAAAGGTGAAGATTATATCTTACTTTTTCTTCTTTAATCTTAAACAACATGACGGATCCTATTAGCGTGGTTTTAAAAATCGTATCTCGAGTTTTAAAAATCAAATTTGTTTGATTTTTCTTTTTTTACTATGCTTAATCGCACGCAATTATCTAACAACTTATTCTTAACAATCACCTTATTCAATTCTCGATAATTTACATATAATCTTAGTGACCGATCTCTCTTATTCACAAATAACATTGGTGCTCCCCAAGGTGACATACTAGGTCGAATATTTTCTTTTTCCAACAAATCTTGCAGTTGTGCTTTCAATTTCTGCAACTCTGCTAAAGTCATCATGTAAGGTGCCTTTGAGATTGAAGCAGTTCCTCGTACCAGAGCATGTTCTTGCTATACCAATTATCAGAGATACAGGGGGTCGAGATTTTGCTCACGCCTTGACAGCGAGTTAATAGATGTGACAGTCTCTGTCTCCTATTGGATCTCATTCGATATCGAGCAAGCAAGTGTCATGGTCTCCATCTCCCACTAGCATTGGAGCTATGCCCGATGCCTCTTCAACATTTCCTTTGATGTTTGACTAACTTCCACCACCAGTGTCGCGTGCGTATTTTAGATCCATGTATTCTCATCATTGTGGCCCGTCATCATCACAGTACCGCCCAGCATCTACACCAGCCGCTATCAAGGGTGATTGACCTGTGCCAGAGGAGTTTCAGGCGATTGCGAAGCATCATGAGGGCATCATTATCAAGAATCTCAACCAGATGGCAGGTATCGAGCCACTTGATAGCGTACCTCCTGTTAAGCTCAATGTTGATTGTGGGCGTAGATGTAGACATGGGCATGCACGCGGACGTGGCCGAGGACGTCGAGGGAGAGGAAGATCTCGAGATTGACGTTTATATAATGTAGATTGAACACGTTGTATAACATGTCAATATTATATATCTCTTTATTTAGTTCATATTTCTATAACTTTGTGTTTTTGTTGAAATTCCTATGCTATTAGTTATATCATGTTGTTCTTGTCTTGTTGTTTTTCTTATTGAAATTTTTTATCTCGTGAAAAATCTTGCTCCAAACTTGCAAAAATTATTGTTAAAGACCTGAGAAAAAAAAAGGGTTGGATCAGTTTGCATTGAAGGTGGTGAACCATTCATCTTCTTCATAAAAAACGATGAATGGTTCACCGTCTTCATGAAGATGGTGAATGATTCACCGTCTTATCTATGTTTCAATGACAGGGTCGAGGACTTCGAGAAAATCTTCTCTGAAATTTGTAGGGTTGCACTTAAGGCGGTGAATGGTTCACAGCCTTAACCGCCTTAGCGAAGGCGGTGAACCATTCACCGTCTTATCTATATTTCAATGCCAGAGTCGAGGACATAGAAAAAAAACTTCTCTGAAATTTGACTGTTTGCACTAAAGGCGGTGAATCATTCACCGCCTTTATAGAAAATAGCTGACCTGGCGCCTACGTGGCGAATCGATGGTTAATTTTCCAAATACAATTTTGGGAGAGTTATTTCACAAATTTTAAAATTTGAGAAGATTATTCTGTAAAAGAGTCCATTATATTTTGTTATTTTATTGTTAATCTTGTACTACCTATCATTTTAATATGCATATGAATTAATAATTTACGGCACATACTGATGTCACTAGTTGAACTGATTTAAACAGTAAAACCTTGAGCAGCCCACATTTCTAGTTCAATGTTTAAACCAGTTTCTTAAAATACTACTTTACGCCGCCATCCTGGTACCAGGTGACCACCTGCACCCAGGTTGCAACTGGTCATGAGGATGATGAGAGATCATCCAACCAACAACAAACAAACAAACAGATAACGGCAATAGAGCTTTTTTTAAATAATAATAATAATAATAATAATAATAATAATAATAATACAAACACTAACAAACGTACAATCGAAGAGTACATTGCTTATCACCATGGATAAATTATTAACTAATTTCTTAATCAACATAGTTGTTGATGAAAGATCACTACCTTCTAAACTTTACAAGCACAAACTGTTATACCGATGTTTTTAGCTTTCAGAAACCAAGCAGAAACACTAGACCCTAAACCCTAAACCCTCTATAAGGTGCACATTAAAGTTTGAGAAACCAATCGGTCACCTTCACTGCAAACAACCCTTGGTCATCATGTACCGAGTCGCACACAATGCATCCACAGTTTTTTTTTTAAAAAAAAAAAGAAAGAAAAAAAAAATCTTGAGGGGCAGTATTGATACTCTTTCCAAGTCGACAACTACTGATACTCTTTCCAAGTTGACAACAACATACAAACCAAGCGGCTGGCCCGAATGCTCTGGATGAGAATTAATTAGAAAACCATCCAACAAATAAAGAGAATTAATTAGAAAACCATCCAACAAATAAAAATACAAACTGCTTGGATCTACAGGTGAAACATCAATGAATTCAGTTTTAATTGCTACTAGCTGAACAACTATCAGCTTGGAAAAGGGATATTTGCTTTCTCTGCAAAGTTGAATTACAAGCTCTCGGCACATGTAAGGATCACCGAAGGTTACCGCTGTAGTAATTGTTTCGGGAAATATATTAATTCTTGTTTATGTACAATGGACTCGTTAGTTAAAAGAACGAGCCGCAAAAAAATAGCAAGCCCCAACGACATGCCTAGGTTGTGAAGAACTATAGGCATTACCAGAAGATAACCCATGTATCAACTGTTTATTTTTCTTGAGCATTTTCCCTTGGTATTCGAGTGAAATGCAGAGCAGCATTTGCACTAATTCTATGATTCTCTTCAGACGAGGAGGAAAATTTTCAGTCAGGCTTGGTATACTCTAGAAGCATGTGTGGCGACCTGTAGATACTCACTAATGTCTGGTAGAGGACGTCTTCCACTTTCAACTCACCTTCCGCTCGAGCAGCATATATGCCTTCACAAATAGCTATCAGCCTACAGTAAATCAAATTAAGATCCTCATGAATCTTTCAAGAGATATCAGGAAAAGAAACGGAGGAAAAGGATTGAATTATAACAAAGCACAATTAACTTGTTTCCCAATTATAGAGAAAGGTTGATTTGTTTCCAGCGATTTTCATTCCACTTTCTTACACATCGGCAATCCACACTGCAGGGTTAAACTCTTTCTACTATGGATAGCAGTAAGATGTGAGAGGTAACTAGAACTCGCAATTGTCTCAAGTACTTCAGGTAGCGTCTGGATAGAGTATAAGGGGGAAATAAGGGAGCTAACTTCCCTTATTCATCCAAAAACCATGGGGTAATAACTTATTACCCTCTTAAAGGGTTATCCTAGATAAGGATAACCCGTTGAGACGGTGGAATAGTAGTTCCACCCTTTTGTATGGAACTACTATTCTCCTCTCCAATTCTTCAATTAAAATTAATAATTAAGTAATAAATAATTATAAAATATTGTTAATTAATATATAATAACTCATTTACTAATTAGCTAACTAACTAACCACTCTTAACTTATTAGTTAATAATTATTAATTTAAGTACTAGAGCAACTAATTTTTTATTCATAATTAACTAGCCAATTAACTAATCAATTATATTATGATATTACCTACTAACTATTATTCATTTAAATTACTAATAATTGACTAATCTAATTTATTTACTAGCTAATTGTCTAACTAATTCAATAATAATTAATTAACTAACATATTAACTCATTTTTCATATTTTATTAACTAGCTAATGTGCTTCTCCATTATCTTATACAATATTCATGATCCATTTATTAAATTATTATTTTATTAAAACTTAAATATTTATTAATTAGGTAAAATGGTTTATTTTAAAATTATAATTATCCCTATTCCCCACCATACCATTTTATTATCCAAACGTTATTTTTCTTATTCCTGGAAATAACTCAATTCTCATCTAAACACAATATTGGCCTAGTTCCTGCTAATATTAGGAGTTATACCATTATGCTAATATTAGGAGTTACACCATTACAAATAATAAACAAGAACAATTTATATCTGAACCAAACAATACCTAGGGTCTGCTTTGTTTGCCTGAGTATCCTCGTTAGTACACACTTTTGTTTACTCAAGGAATAATTGATAGATGAGTATACTTAGATGTCTACAATGACATATAGCTTGTACAACTACAAGTCAGTTTCTTAGAATGAGAAAAATCACCATGAACGTGCAATGATATATCCCAAAAATCATGAATGCTAGGACCGCAAGGTCCTAGGTTCCAATCACAAAAGAAAATCTCCCAAAAACTCATTAGTTATCACCGGATAACTTAATTCTAACACAATGTTGGACGAATTATCCGTTGATAACTTGTACACTATAAGGATCTTCTTTGGTGATTAGAATCTAGAAGCTTGCTTTTAGCCCCTTGCAAGGTGCAACTGCTTAAAACGAACACCTAGTCACAAAAAAAAAACCAAAAACAAAAAACAAAAAAAAAAAAAACAAAAAACAAAATTTTCCTGTAAGGACAAGTTATCCATTGATAACTGGTAAGCTATAAGGATTTCCATGTGTGATTGCAATCTAAAAGTTTGCTTGCTTTCAGGTGCTTGCAAAGCAAGAACTAAGTGACCTAGGTTGCAACCACAAAAGAAAATCTCCCGCAAGCACATAATTTATTATTCAACAACTTTGTTCTAACATGTTGGAACAAGTTATCCTTTGATAACTTGTGCGCTATTAGGCCTCTCTCTCTCTCTCTCTCTGTGATTGGATTTCAGAAGCTAGCTTTAGTCCCCTTAAGAGGTGCTAGCAGTCATTAATTTTCAGGATAATTTATTACACCTACATGGTGATTTATCTTATTTTGAGAAAAAGAAAGTTTGAAGCTCAAATATATTATGCCTTTTTAGACATTAGTATACTCTGTGTACATTCCTCGTCTATCAATTTCACCATGCTCCTTGAGTAAATGAAAGATGTGCCAAACAAGATGTTATGCATTAAAATAGGCCCTAAAATGAAAAATGTAGTATAGCAGACTACAAATATGAATTTGGGCTTAAAGGATTAGCATGGTAGTATTAGCAACTTGGGTTTAAGCATTTCTGGGCCCTATAGATCAACATCATCATGTTGCAAGTGCTAACTGGATATTTTGCTGCATATAAGATGTCCAAGTCACTTTGAGGGACACTATTGCCTAGAAATTCCCATGGATGATGTAGAGATTACACTTTGGGATGCAAGGACAAGCTTACAAGTGCTAGCAACTTGACCTAAAGCACTTCGTCCCTGTGGATGAAACCTATAAAACTGCTAGTCCAAGTGGGATGGTTGATTTTTACATGATAAATTAATTTACTAGAAAAATATATAAATGCATGTGCATAGTTTTGTTAGAAATGTTACTCATATTTATAAGTTTTATTTATATTTTAGTATGAACAAATATAACTATTTTAACTATTAAAACAAGTATGCAAATAAATCAAATGCAGACTTCGGTCATCATATCATGCAAAACAAAATAATGCACTTCAACTGAAATTTATCTCATAAGCAAATCATCAAGCAGAGGGGGTATGCCATGTAAAATAGAGAAAACAGTTCTCCATTTATGTCTGTCTTATATTGGTTAAAAAAGAAGGATAAACCAAAGGAAACCACATCTTAATCTGAGAAGAAGAATTTCTCATCTTCTTTACAAGAAAATTGTAATTGAACCTTGTGAGTGAAGTAGAGCAGATGAAAGATAGACAGTTCGTCTACCCTTGTAAGGAGAAGTATGAAAACTTTTTCTCTGGCTTTTTATAGAGCATCAAACTAAGAGCCAAAACTTTTGAGGGTAGAAAGAGAATTCAATCAAAGCTCAGCATTGGCAAAGGGTCAAATGCGGGAAAACTCAGTTGAGATTTGCAGCTAACTCAACAAGACTAACAAAAATAAACCACATAATAGATCAAGTTTCATCTAATTCTCATCCCATGTTAATTATAAGTCAGACCATAGTAATATCCATGGCCGTTTGACTCGCTGCCTGGTTGACTAGGGTTCCAATTGGGGGCTCTGGATCCACTAGGTAAATGCACCAAACTGTTTTCCTTAGATTTCCTCTTTGGAAAGTTTAAATAGGACATTATCCTATTGAAATACCTAACCCAGTTTCCAACTCCATTACAAACTATCTTCCGCTTGCTTTCTTGGAATTTCACTTTTCCCATTTATTGTTTTGGTTAGGAGTCTCATGACTATTTTTTATCAAGGTAAAGTGGAAGCAATCTAGCCAGCATATTGATTGGATTGACTTATTATTAGTCCGTAAGTTGAATTTGAACCAACTGTTCACAGTCGTAAATTTGTCAGGTCAGGTTGTGTTCGGCCTGATAACATCATATCATGCCACCTAGACCAAATATGAAACACGCTCCCACTTGCACATTCTCTCCCCCCCCCCAAAAAAAAAAAAAAAACAAAACAAAAAAAACACACCACAAAAAAAGGAAGGAAAAAAAAAAACACTTCTTGCAATCCTTTCTTACTTGTTAGTGTTAAACAGCATTGTACAATTTTGACAAAAGAAAAGCTTGTTAGAATAAAAGAGATGTAACAAAAAAAGGTGTAACAATTTTTTCTGAAATTAGTATAAAACAATTTAGTATATTATCAATAATAAGGTTTATTTCACAGCTTAGATCCCTCGATGATGACCATGTTCTCACTTACGTTGATGCAGAGAAGACAATCAATTGTTGATTCCATGCAATAGTTCTAGGATATTGTAGAAATAAATGAGAACGATGCAAGATCCGGTAGAAATGCAAGGAATTTATTTCGTAGATTATCAATTTATTTTCATGCACTATTATTGTTATACACTGTCTATTGGTTTACAATCATTATGCAACCAACAATTAGTAACATGATTTTAGTTTCTATGATATGTCCAAAATAGCAACCAGTGGGAGCATGAAAAGGAATGCTGTACACAGCAAAAATAAATAAGGAGTTCATCTGCAGTTTATTACACAGGAATATATATTGGCATTAATATGAAAAATTATATTTAACTTGAAAACTATTGTCTCCAATATCATCAAAAGTAAGCCCAAAGTAGCAGAATATTTTTGCATACCTGTCACAAGTAGGAAGATTCTCATATGGTATTCGCATTCTCAAATCTGAGCATTGTAGTCTAATAAATCGGGCAACAGCTAATACAAAAGTAATGTACAAACTCCAAATGCTAAACTTGCTGAGAGTTTCACCAAGAATACCCTCTGCAATTTAACAAAAGCATTAATGATAGGTACGAAAAGTAAAAGCAACAGTACTAAAAGAATAAAAAAAAAAAAAACACTTGTTTTAGGCTCATAACATCCAATACATGAAGTACCCTCCAACTACACACATCACTTTGTAGAAGATTTACGTCGTTACTGCTGAAATGGGCATACAATCATGCACATGCACATAATTCAACTGTTGTAGATCACATAAAATGCAAGGTTCTATCTCACATGATAGGATTTGTTTCTAAACTGCAGATAAAATTCTGTATACCAGGAACAAATAACGGGAAGATCAACACGAACACACATGCCCAGTAAACCAGCAGCTCATTATTTGAGAGGGTTTTTTTATTTCCGTTAGATAGTATTATATTCAGCTATGCAGCTGGCTAATGGAACATCACTTTATTAGTAACCATAGGTGAACATATAGAAATACAGGGCAGCTGAGTATCGGGTTGGGTAGTCACTTTATCTTCTTTTTAAGTCACAATTGTCTCGAAGTGGAGGCTCAATCATGCCAACTGATGATTTTCTCACGCTTAATCAAAACAGTCCAGGGCCTAATCAGGAAGGAGAAAGTATTAAGAAGGAACTCTCTAACCCACCGATCAATAGGAAACAAGTCGACAAGTCCACATGACAAAGTTGGATATATTGGAGCCTATGAGAATTTAAACAATCTGACCTATCTAACTGTTAATTGATTCCATGACCTCATTAAGAGAGAAAGTTGCGCTTCGTGGTTGTGTTCATGCTAGACAGTAGGGTCGTTTGTGCCAAGTCTAAATGCCTACGCCTTTGACTTAGATTCTCAAAAAAGCAAGTTGGCTGCTAATCTGGCTGCTAATCTGTTATGTCATGTTATTTTTGGATAAGCTAGGCTCATGCAGAATTGATTTCTAATAGTATTTTCATGTTCTGTTCTGATTGAGCAATTATCTAATATAGTTATACCATAAATTATCAGCACCTAAAGCTTGCATAATTATGCTTCATGCATATGGTGGAAAAATGATAGAACAAATACCCCTTATATATTGGAACATTATACTCTGACAATCAAGAATAGGTCAATTTGATTATTTGTTAAAACTTCTCACACGCATGCAAGAAAATACAATTACAGTTACATACGCGGTGTCTCCTCAGATACGACAATAGCCAGTGGTCCAGACAGCCCTTGACACCCTGTCAAATCTAATGGATTGAGATCATGGAATGACCACCATGGAGGAGTCCCATTGTTCATAACAAGGTTGCCGCTAACTGAATCTACCTGCATGTTGAATGATAACCTAATAAATAAAATTACACATATTGCTAAAAATGTTAAGTAAAATAGGAAAACCATTTAAAGTGATAGTAATAATTGAAGGCAATCATAGGGATTCTGCTGTATACCGTTGTATCTAGACGTCGCACTTCACCAGAGCCAGTGACCCTGAAGTACCTTGGATACGCATCAATTATCCTAAAGCTATTAGCTGTCCCATTGAGCACTTGTGCAACATCATCCATACTGGGACAATTATCAACAGGAGATTCATATTTCACAGATTCTTTTCCTTTTGGTCTCGCTCTTAGAAAAATCCATGTTAGCATTAATTCCATCTGCCCAAGGGATCTTATATATCTGTTTTGAGCAACAGGAGGAACCAGCCACAAAGTACTAGCATCAGGTTGGCAGCAGATCAACTGAATGTCCTCAGCATTGTACGCATCTAGATAATTTTGTGGATCCAGAATGTCTAAGGATGCTAAACTTTTCCAAGGGAAAATATCACATAAAGTAGTTTGGAAAAGTGTGAGCCTCCCACCGATTGCTTTAATATCAACCTGAACACTCACATCTATAACAGGGTTCGCAATGTTTGTTGGGTTACCACTGCTGTAGATCTGTTAAAAGACAGTTGACGAGATTAGGATATCAAAACTTCCAAAATCTTCAGCACACATGAATATGAAAGGATATAAATAATTCTAGCTTGTCATCTAGAAGAAAATTTAAAATAATAAGTGTCGTGTCCAAAAACCTATTACTGGCGATAATATTTTCCTAGTTCTTTGGCATTAATTACATTAATAGTTATTGGCTTATGGGAAATGCAAAATGCTTTTTCTCGTGGTTTAGAAGATAAATTATGCTTAGCTTTTGATGATTCAAACAGGGAATCAGGGAGCATATCAAGGCGTATCGAGCATGCCATACTGTGTGAATGACTTATGGGCACATAAAGAATATCGAAACTGAGTATCGAAACTGCCACTGTGCCTTGGCACACATGAGAATAGCAACTGAGAAATTTCTATATATTCGGTGTATCAAGCTACATGTCGAGCATGTACGATATTGCTCCTCCTTTCCTTCCCCAGCTTTCTCTCCATCTCTTTTCATCACTTTCCTTCATACACTCATGACACTCCAAAAGGGCCATAACAATAACAGATGAAGAAATCTCTCTCTCTCATCCTTCCTGGTTGAAGATTTAAAGATTCATTATACCAGATTTTCTATGATCTTAAAAAAAACTGAATATTATAAAAACAATAGCGAGATGTGTTTTCCAAGAAACTTCTAAGAATCAAGGATTCCTCTCAAAAATGTTCTATTATATTGAAGAATTCAAACATAATTAATTTTGTCAATCTGTATAAATAATATGTTAGAGATGTACAATATTAACTGGCTTTTAAAATATTATAGAGCAGCAGTCATCTTTGTCATCTGATATGATTACAAAATCTGGGATTTCTTGGTCAGAAATGATAAGATGTAATAAATCTGACATAAAAATAGGAAGACAGGAATGTAAATAACTCTGTTGGAATGTTAAAGGCAAGAATAACGTGTCTTATCTGTGAACAAAGGATTTGTGTTCATTATTTGAGATTTTAAACAGTAAGAACACTAAGTTGGTTGCGAGTCGAAGAAAAATGAAGGGATAAAAGTGTTTTATGTATAACAATATAGCCTACCACTACTAACGCAAAATAAGAAAGGACCTAAGGATTGTGTTAATGCCAAAAAACAACCCACAAATCAATAATACAAGATGTTATTCAGACCACGGAAACCATAATAAGACTGTCCCAAAGCAGTCCATCCATGCAAGTTGAAGGCCCTTTGTGTCCGTAGGCATGCCAGAATACCACAGGTAGCACAACAACGTGCCCATGCCAATCATACTACCTGGCCTTGGCACACCCGTGCCTCAGCATTTTAATCATTCATTTCACAAATATGGCACTTTAAGAGTATTGATTGCATAATAAGTTCAGAACTGTGTGGCTGCTTTTGGTAAGAGAATAACTGGGGGATAAGCCATTTTATCCCATGTACTCTACCAAACACAACAAAATTTGACAAGAATAATAATTTTGCTCAAAGTAGGTTATTCCAGATCATTCTTAAATTACTCATTAAGGCCTTGTTTGGATGTAGGCCTGAGTTATACGATGATAACTAACTGATTTTCTTGTGTACTTGAAAGGTAGGAGTTTATTTTTTGCTCCTTGAAAGGCTTTGGGCCTTTTGCATCCAAGATTTGGTAGCATAGCGTATCACCTACAAGGTGATTTTATTTTATTCTCAAAAATAACTTACAGAGTCGAATATGCTATTCCATTCTAGACAATTGGCCACATTCCTAGCTTCCCATTAAAATAAAAAATCCGCATCACATATAGAATAACACTGGATAACTTACTCAAACATCTAAAGAGGGCCTAAAAGTATTCCTCCCCACCCTTGGAATAGGGCTATTCTCCGATTTACCCTTCGCCTCATTCTCTGCACTGCACTTTACTCCACTCTCACCTACCATCCTTCCAAGGGCTTAAGGGTATTGAACTGCCTCATTCACCATGCCACACTTATTTCTTTTCTGCACCATTCTCCACTATTCTTTAAAAAAATAGCCAAGCATGATTTTGGCTAGCCTAGGGAATAACAAAATGTCAAGCCAAACACAAAATTCCTTCTATTCCTCTCCATCCTAGAATTGAGTTATTCCAACACAAAATATTTATCCCTTTTAACACTATCCTAAAATTACAAGGAATAATACATTTATGTATATAGCTAACAAAAAATAATAAAAAGCTGATATATACCAAATCACTTACCAACATAGGTGCCCAGATAACACATATCAGTATAAAGAATAAGCAAATTCCGCTACAGAATTTGGTCATTTTACTTTGTTTTTGTCCTGGTTGATGTTTTGCCCTGTTTAAAACTGCATCGCATTTGACAAGAAACAAACTTGCATAGATGTCCTCCAACTATGCAGGAAAATAAGAACTTATCAGATGATCGTAAGAACAAAACTAAGAATACAGATGATCGTAAGAACAAAACTAAGAATACAGTACTCTAAATAAACTGAAGATGACTATATGATAATTCCACATGTTTGAGAATATTTTTTATATTGAATTATTTGTGTGGACTTCAGGAAAGTAAAAGATCAAACTGCCCATTTTAAACTGACCTATTCATTAGCGAGGTAACAGAACATCGTATAGCTAACAATAACAGAGACAGTTGGGTAACAATATCGCATTTTTATAATAAAATAATGGAAATAAACGAAAGCACAAAAGATTGGAGGTTTATATGGAATGATCACAGAAAGAAGAAAAAATATCAGGACAAAACGTAGCAATAGTACGGAATTCAGGAAACTCTAAGAAATGCAGAAAATAAAAGTATCTGCTAGAAGAATGATGACCATATAAGAACATCAAGAAATATATGCCTGTTATTCTACAAGTTCTAGTAATTAAATAAAAGGTTTCATTAATAAATATTTGGTTTTTCCAAAAGGACGGGAAGTATAAAGAGAGAATATACATGTCAAAACTGACATTCATTCTATAGCTTGAATAATGTCAAGAGGAGACATCTAATTTACTTTCAAGATGAATTCCTGAAGTTTATAATAATGGCATCTTTAAGATATTAAGGTCCAATTTAATGAACTGAAATAAATTCTTCAATATATATAGGGAAAAAAAAGTACTAAAGCCGTACCTTCAGCCAATCATACATTGTTAGTGATGTAGTTGTACAGGACCAATCAAGTACACATCGCAATTCATATAAAAATGGCAAGGCGCGATACAAACGGAAGCCCAGAAAGTTCACTTGTGTGACTTGACTGGTCAAAAACTGCCGATATAAGGTGCTCTTGTTAGGGAGTCCATAGCGAATCTGCAGCGCCTGTAGTGCTAAGGAAATTGACTTAGTAAGGTAGATAGCACGCAAAGCAAGTCCTCCAATGTTCTTGTTAGATGGTTCCATGCACCAAGCATACTCCGTGACTGAATATGTGAACAGGACAAGGTTGAAAAGATAGAAGACGACCTTTCCTATTGCAAAGGACCACAAATATATGATGCGATCAACCACAATTAGAAAAAACAGCACCTGCAAAATAATAATAAAAAAAATTCTTAGAAATTAAAAATGAGGACTTACCAACATTCAGAATACGTGCCAAAAGAACAAGGTCAAGAAGCTAATTTCTAAAAGGTATCAACAATATGCAAATATCACTAAAGCCTGAAAGGAAGCCACATATCTTTACCATCAAAATAAATACAAACTCTTTGGGAAATTGGTCCTCAAGCTGATAGACATCCAGAAACTCGCTTTTATTCTTTATGACAGATTGGTAGAAAGTGGCAACCAGAAAGAAAACTGCCAAATCTGCACCAAATACGTAGGCATACAAGTCAACTTCCCTTTTTCCACCACCTATGATAGATACAACAGGATAGGGGAAGTCCATTTCATCAAAAAGTCCTTCTCTGTGAGCTTTTTGAAGCTCTGCTGCTACATCTGCAGCAGGAGTAAGTGATCTGTGCCACTCCATTTCTGGGCATCCTGCAGAAGGAGAAGCATAAACAACTTCAAGAACAGCAAGAGCCAAACTGTCCTTTTCTGAAGATTTTTCAAAACTTTGAATTCTAACTCTACTGGCAGAATGGCATTGAGAAGGAATTTTAGCTTCACATCTTTCTTTATGAGCTATTCTAAGTAACTCATTTATTTTTGATTCAATCCTCTGAGGTTGGATCCCGTCCTTTGGCCATTGATTAACCTCCATAGTTAGCTGCACAAAATATGGAGGAGACTCTGATCCTTGCGTTAGTGACTTCCAGTACCTAGAAAAACTCATGAATATTAACCTAATGAGGTTAATTACAGGTGAAAACAGCTGCCGTAGCTTGTCTCTCCATCCATAATTCATATAGCGGGTTTCTTCATAATAGCTCTTCTTACCAAGAAGGCCAAATTCTGTTACTGGTACCCATTCACCATCCTTAGCAGTAATAGAACTTTGAAGGAGAGTCGATATATACACCAGAAAGAGAGGTAATGTGCTGACCACAAATGAGGCTTTTATTTTATTTTCAGGAAAACCAAACCTCTCCAAAATAGGAAAATGTACACTTAACCCGCAATGCTGGATGATAATCTGGTACAGATATTGAAGCAAAATATTCAGCTCTGTATATATAAGCATGATAATCCAGAACAAATAACTGGGACCAGAATTTACACAAAGAGCATACAAGAAGAGTGCCGCAAGGTAGACCATTGATAGCAAACTGAAATTCCACAGAAACACCAGTATGAAGCAACAATAACACACGATATCATTATTAGATCTCATTTGGGACCATATAAACTGGAAGATCTTTCCAATTTGCAGGCTGGTTGGAGGATTAGCTCCTGTGCTAGAATTAACTGAAGATGTACGATCCAAGTGCTCATGTTCAGTCGTTATCTGATTTTCGATTCCGTCAAATCCTCGCTCTCCCACAAACAAATGCCCACTGGAATCTGATTCCTCAGGCTCGATGTTCAGAAAACTCACAATGTTTGTAACTGCCTGATTTCCTAAAGACTGAACTTGAGAAACTCCATCACCTATTAATTGCACAGCTGATCTCAAAGGGTTCTCCTTATGCTGGCCTCTCTCTTTCTCCTTTTTGTCCAAATTAGTGTACATGGCAACATCCTTCTCTCCAACTTCACTTATCTCGCAAAGAGGATCCAAGGAATGTCTCACATAATCCACAGGAAATGAGCTTTCACTTTTCACACTAGCGTTTGAGGTTTGAAGCGAGTCAGATGTTACCTGCGACGATGCAATATTATTTTGCATATCAGGTACAACAAAGTCAAAAGAATGGTATTTTGCTGCACTGACATTCTCCTGCTTTCTGGGAAATGCAATCTCACCATCTGGCACATTAGCTACTTTATCAATGTTTTGAGGAGAGATCCTTCTACGTCGAAGGCCTTCTGTTTGTGAAGAACTGTTGCTCACTGTAGTAGCAGAACTTATGCTGTTAAGCTGAATTTGCAAATTGAGCATCTCGGACTTCATTTTCTCTACTTGCAAGTTTCGCTGACGTTTTTCCTCTTCAGCTTCACGTATATTCTTCAGCTGTGTTGTTTTCCTTGCAGCTTTTTTCTCCTGTTCTCGGACCATAGAACCAATCTGTTCTGCCTCAAGATATCTCGCGACATAGTCAAATTCTTCTGAGTTGAAGATGTATGACTGCACTGACACTAACAAAAATATCACTATCTCTACCAATGCAGATCGCGATGTTATCCTGAATCCGTAGTCATATTTGTACAATCCAATAACCTCATATAAGTAATCAATTTGTTCGCACTTGCCAGAACTAAAATCCCCAAGAAAAGGAGATTGATATGCAAGAGAAAGGACAATGAGCGCAAAGTTATACATGCGCAAGAACTTGAAAATCTTGTTCTTCTTTTTTAATATCTCAAGTCTCATCCTGAAGAAAACCAGTGCAAAACCAAGGTAACCAAGGTGAAGAACATCATATTCCAGGGTGCCAGTTATCAGAATTAAGAAGAGGACAATGTCTAATAAATGACAGTAGGAATAGAGTCTCACATAATCAAGAAATGTCCAGAAGCTTTTTGTTTCAAACGAGAGGTCTCTCCAAACTAAAGTGTTTTTCCTCTGCGATCTCATCTGACGGTATGTGTACGAATCCGAGAAACCAGAAGAGTGATCAGAACGAAGTTTAAACGAGGAGACGATAAAAACCACATAATAGCTCACAAGCACTCTTGGATCGTCAACAATCACCCCTACATAAAATCAGAAAACTTCCATTAGGAAATGTCTGATTTTCTCAAGGTAAGTTATCCACACAAACATGTGTGTACAGACACATATACGCTTTTCAGAAGCATCTCCCACCTTAAATTAGAGGTTAAAATGTTTGAATTGATAATTCATCCACATTGGTATACCTGATGTACATAGTTAATGTTGTAGATCATTGATTCAGAGCCCTACTATTGGAAATAAATTGTACAAAGGCCTTTGTTGACATTAAAGCATAGCGGCAAACTTTCTCTCTCTGTCTCTCTCATTCATTCCTATCATTAATTCCGGGAGGATGGAGGGAGGACGAGAGAGAGTGAGAGAGATAGAGTGTAGAGCCGGGCCGCTTACACAAGCACAAAGACTAGAGAGAGTGGAGAGGGGATGCTTACACAAGCACAGAGGCCTTCATTTCTTAGAAGTCAAATTTTACAATAGGACCTCCTAATCAACGATTATATTGCTAAACATGATCTAGCATAAGAAATATTTGGGAACCAAATATTTTGGGATTTTTTTCCAACATCGCCGGCTGTATGATCAAAAGATCTAAAATCAACAAGTTTAGTGGCTAATGTAATGTGTTTGTTAGTCTAACAGTGTAGACCAATCCACATTAGTTCTATTTTTGAGAAAAAATAATAATAGTAATTCCCACAATCTAAATCAAGAACAACGCGAGTGTTCTACAATTCAAGAAATCTATTATCTAATCATTCATTTTGAGACCAATAGATCATAAGGCAGATATATTGAAATGTCATGAAATTTGATTCCCCAAAACTTCAATATAGTCTAAAGATCAAATTCAATGATGTCAATCGTTGGCCTCCATGCTTACAAAAACTCCGTAGGTCAACTAATATATGTATGCAGATATGATATACAAAATTACACATACATGTAATATTTTATTCGTAATTTTATATCACTAAATGTATATATAAATAGATATAAATGAAGATATATGAATCATATCAATGTTAAGATATATGGAAAGACCCACAACTGTAGGCCATTTTGAAATGCCCCCTTAAGCTTTCAATTTTTTGATTGAGATCCCCTTAGAAGTTTTCGGAAATGAGAGATTTTAGACAATTAAATTGGAAATTTTATAAAATTCATTCGTCCTATTGTCAAATTTAATAATTCTAATCACTTCTTTGCTAGTAAATTAGACCAATTAACAGCTAACAGCTAATAAAGCCATAAGTTAACTAAGTGTAAAAACTCAAAATAAAAAAAAATAAAAAAATCAGACGTTCAAGGAGTCTCAATCAAAATAAGTTGAGGATCCCTTTCAATGGCCTGTAGCTGGGGGGCCTTCTAACATTTTTACCTTATATTACTTGTCAAGCAACAAGTAAAATACATACCCAGCCAACACTTCATGCAGTAAGAGAAGAAAATACTTGAGCTGTTCCAACAGTCACGACAATGAACTCCTGTCTTTCTTGAACTATTAATCCATGGAATCAGATATTTCCAAAGAGCTAAATACTCGAGAACAAGAACAGAAGCAAAAAGGAAAACAAAAAACGGCCATAGTTTCCGAATGAGGTCTCTATTCAGGAGAATGCACACGATAAGACATATTATATAAAACATTGAGATGACATTCAACAAGGTAAAACTTGCCAAAAGTAGCACAATCATATTAATTTCGAGACCTCGCAGCTTAAATATATTTTCCATCCAAAATTTCATATAGATCTTGAGTGTAGTTTTCTGCATTTCTAATCTCTCCTTTCTCAAACCAAGGATGCGCCCCTTGTTCCACTTGTGACTTTCATTTGAACTTCCCCATATGTAAGCAAATGACTTTGTCCACTTTTTGGTGTTATCATCTGAGCTTCTTGTAAAATTATGAAGAGACTCTGACGTTTGATAGCCATCAAATCTGCAAGATGCACTAGTATTGCTCACAATAAGCCTCTCCTTTTCCGAAGAATGTATAGAATCCATTGATACCTTGCTTTCATAATTATTAACAACTATGCCAGTTGAAGAATCTTCTGTCGAGATAAACAACTGGCAAGGCTCTTCCCACTTGCCCTTGTGTATGAGAGAATTTGGCATCATTTTCAACCAATGGAAAATATTGTACTGGAGGGTGCAAGCAACAATTACCAGAATTTTTCCTCTTAATCCAGACTCAAGGCCCCAAAATCCAGAATCATAATACTTAAAACCAAGAAACACTGACAAATTGTAAAGTCGTTGACCGGGACACATTTGAGCAGGTTTGCACCACAGTTGAAACAGATACTCAGTTGCTGCAAGTAAACCCGTGTAAACTAAAAACAATTTTGAGGGAACCCCAGAAGCTTTTGGTAAGAGAGAACATACAATGAGTCCCAAGAGATAAATAAAGCCAAACAAACTAATTGAAGACAGGGAAGCATAGAATACAGTGGCAGACAAGATCTTGTCACTGTGCCAAATCAGCAACCTTCTAATGAACCCAAGAACTCCAATTTCTGATGCATCAGATACATTTACAATCTTGAACCTACTCTGCCTCCTCTCATAGCTGTAAAGTTGCATAACGATCAAAACAGCCAAGGATTCCCAGACATTTTCAAGCAACGAAGCTTCAGGATTAAATCCGAACTCCGGATATAGGTTAATCACATGAGAGAGCCATGTAGCAAAGGTTGGAGAAATGCTCAGGGTGTATATAAAAATAAAAACTATGGTCGCATAGAGTTTTAAGGGAAACCAAAGACGTCTTCTGGCCTTCTCCACGAGCTGCCTTCCAATTATCCAAAATAGAAGGAAGAAAAGGTATCCAAATGAAATGTAATTTGGAGTCACAAGGTACAGCGTTAAGAGAATAGTCAAAAATGCCACATATGTCCCATATGAGCGATACGTAGACAAAAACATCTGGCTCACTTTGCCAAGGTATGTTGCAATTCTTTTATCTACAAGACAAGAAAAGAAAGAATATTAGCTGAAAGCAAATAAGTAACGACAATACATAGAAGACCATCTCTCTCTCTCTCTCTCTCT